>NC_090221.1:36226740-36531740 GCF_024489055.1 Chanodichthys erythropterus
AACCAGCTGCGTTTAAAAATGCCTTTAGATGTCGATCAATGGTTATGGATATATAACGGGCAATAAAATCTTTCACTTACTTTTCAATTACAGTAA
Source organism: Chanodichthys erythropterus (assembly GCF_024489055.1). Classification (NCBI taxonomy): domain Eukaryota; kingdom Metazoa; phylum Chordata; class Actinopteri; order Cypriniformes; family Xenocyprididae; genus Chanodichthys; species Chanodichthys erythropterus. The sequence continues at coordinate 36,226,837 of NC_090221.1, forward strand.
TAAAGCGCAGGATCTCCGAGACGTCCGGGTGAATGGATACAAGTTTTCTTTGAAAACACTGATCATGTGATCGAGTTCCGGTCATGTGCGCTGACGACACACTTCCGGTTTGTAACAGCTGCCCATATACGGAGACAGACAAGGCTCTTCTATAATAAATAAGCAATGTGCAGTATGAATGAAATTGTCTGATATTAAGCATGTAGGATAACAATTACATTTGAAAATGAGAATAAGAAATATTAGTCTAATGTCGTGCCAACACAGTTGTTTATTAAAATAAACTTTATTGCTTTATCAAATCTGTTTTATTGACATGATGTAGGCAATAGTTCAAATATCTATCATGTCGTGCATAGTGCACTTGTAGATTTGTCCAATTTACTCTCCAGTCATTTAATTTCCTTCTTTTCTACCATGACCGACCTTGCAGGAGGACCCCAGGGGGGCAGACGGCTGAAAGAGAGAGGAACAGAAGGCGTCGGATTGAGGGATGATAGCGTGCAGAAGTCTGATTCATTTTAGCGAATCGGTTCGTTCGGACAGTTCGTTTCAAGCGGTTCAAAACTCGTTCAGTCAAAACACGCTACAGTGTTGACAGATGACGCGTCGTCTTTTTACGTGATTTTGTGAATATTTATTTATGTTGGTGTGACAAAATTGTACGTTTTAGGGTAAATCTCACGAAACCGTTTATTCGCCAATAAGTCTTTATTTTGACACCTTTGAAGCAGTTTAACTGCTGCCGCTTTAGTCCATGCTGTTTGTTGTTGTTCTTGGCGTTTTTTTCTGTAGCCTATATTATAACACATCCATAGTAGTCAATCTTGGGTTCAATCTTTGCGATTTTTGCTCTACTAAAAGTAAAACGTAATTAGCCTATTCTTAAAAGTGTTATTCATATTTTTGTATCTAGGCTACATTTTTATTTAATTACCATGCATTAAAATGTATTAGCCTATTTAATTTTTCTACTTTTCTAATTAAATACTGCATTTTAAATGTATTTTCGACTAAGTCACACAAATTTTCCAGTGTTCTCACAAAATATGTTGCCTTTGTGATATTGACCCTATCGTAATATTGATATACACAGCACAGCACTAGTTTTTTGTAATTTGATGCAAATGTAGGCTAATATAATACCAGAGGCTATAGATTACAATAACACAAGACTCATCATTGTTTTGAATGGGAGAAAGTGCAACGCGCAATATGGCGGAATAAGTCCCGCCTTCTAAATAAGAAGAACTAATCATCGATTGATAAAGTTATCGCGTCACTGCAGCGGCCGTTAGAAACTCCGGTTTCTATAGAAACAGTCAGACACGCGCCTCCGAAATTAAGCTGGAGACGTGCATTTAGGACTGCGCATGCGCATTAGCCTGATCCAGCCTGAAAAATACCGTTTTTTTGTCATGATTCGAGCGTTTGGAAAGAAATTTTATGAGTAAGTTGTTGTCAGATTTCAATGGTGATTATAAATATGAAATTTAATCGAAAGCTTGGCAAACAGCTTTGGAGAATTTGATGTTTCCCCATTCAAAGAGATAGGAGCTGCACTTAATCCATTCAGCCAATCTCCAGGTCTGGCAGTACCACTTTTAGCATAGCTTAGCATAGTTCATTGAATCTGATTAGACCGTTAGCATTTCGCTCAAAAAAGATATTTTTGCTATTTAAAACTTGACTTTTCTGTACATCATGTAAGACGGAAAATTAAAAGTTGTGATTTTTAAAATTTAAACATGGCGGACTGGAGAATGATTGCTGCTTTGGCTGTTATTCTTTATTCGTTTTTCCACAACAGCTACATCACCTTGTCTTGTTGTTAAAGTAGTGCATATTTACATATATGAATAATAATTTGATGCATATTGTATGATTTATACACTTCGAAAATAGCCTGTATTATATCGAAATTCCAGAATCATCAGCAAGCTATCTAGATAGCACTGTTTAGTTGTCAATAAATATCATTTTAATTTTAATACGATTTTCCCCATAAATAGACTTTGTTGTCTGTGCAGTCAACAAAGCACTTGAATGAGACGACTTCAGAAGTGGGAAGTAGGAAATTTCCGATAGCACTTGAAGGCAGCATTATTTACAAAGCAGTCGCGAATCGGTTCAACTGAATCAAACCCTTTCAAAAGAACGATTCCTTTGCGAATCGGACATCACTGAGGAGGGATGAGGGAGGGGTGGAGTGGCCGAGGAGAGGCTGTCTGCGTTCAGATGGAGGATTAAGCTGGTCCCTATCCTGACAGCATCCAGCACACTAACGCAGTCCAAACATTATCCACACACCTGTCCATCCCGTCTGAATCAGCCGGATCCACCTGCTCCCTTCATCCCGTGCTGGCTCTCCATCGCTGGACCGCACCGGTCCACACCCCCGGACCGGACCGGTGTCCTTTCAAACCACGAGGTGGGTGCAGCTGTCTCTGTTGTCTTCTTCTGCATGTTCGTTCGTTCATTGGACATGTGTTTGTGTGCAATAACGAGCATTTTCAGACACTCAAGTGTTGTTATTTTTAGGGTTTAGACTCATTTCTATTGTGCGCTCGCTGCTGTTCGGACGGACGGTGAGCAAGATTCAAATCGGATTAAGATTAAACTGAGAACCAACAAAAGATTGACCAATTTTTTTTCTTTGTTTACTTGATAAACATGCATGGCATGTTCTATCTTGGATCAGATGACGTGTAATGGATTTGGAAAAATCTGTTCAACACACTGGATTGAGGAAATAGTCTTTCTGAAGGGAGTATGTAGGTCATTTTGGGTTTCGCGTCGGACGTAAATTGGATTGATTTTGTGAGTTGTTCAGGATAAATGTTTTGCTTTTTACTCGGATTGTCATAGTAGTCTCATCGTGATTGTTTAAACACTGATGGTTGTGTGTGTGGAGTGTGTTGTGGTGATGTCCAGTTCGTAAATGAATCATTTGAATTTTGAATCGACTCTTTTGAATAGGTCTATAGCGAATCGAGTTATCAGATAAATCGGTGTGTGTGTTGTTGATAAATCATGACTACAATACGTAAAATTGACAAGACACTTTGTGAAATGCATATTTCCTTGTTTGTATTGGATATGTTTTAGTGTACGCTGTATACTTGGCTCCTAAACAAACTATATTAGTTTGTATTTTTAACTACATGAGTTTGGGCTTGAATAAACAGCGCATTACTTATTATGACAAACGTAACAACACAAGCAGGGTCTGTTACGCTTAATATAACACTATTTAAAAAAAAAGAATCACTGAATCATTTTAAGTGAATTATTGAATTAACGGTTCAACTGAACCGATTCACCTAAATGACTCGAACATGCTTAGCGTTCGCGTGTTTACTATTGTTCAGTGATCGCTGGTTATTTTGGAGACGCGGTCTTGACGCGGCGCTTCGCTCGCACGCACTTTGGCTTTTGCGTTGCGTTTGGATTATAAATGGCTCAGACTGCACATATGTTGTGGAAATAAACTGAAGATTTACTCTGCAGTAGTAAATTACGCACACCATGTGATTATGTCGTACAGTGGGAGAGCTGAGCTGTGTTTCTGAATGAGTGAGGTGTGGCATAAGCACCCTCTTTCTCTCTCCGTTTTAGGGCCCTTGAGCACACCATGTACACGCCACGATACTTTATGTTCCATTCCTGCAGCAATTAGATATTTTTAGCACTATTTTACATATATTTATATGGGGACTAGATTGCAATTATGTGCACGCACAGCCATGTGCTGCTCCACAGCCAACTGTACTAGACAGATGATCTCAATATGTCAGGAGGAAGTGTAGAGCATAAGGAAAATGATTATTTAGTGTGTGTGTGTGTGTGTGTGTGTGTGTGTGTGTGCGTGTGTGATGTTTTGTGCACTCAGATTCTGGAGACAAAACAGGCTACCTAAGTGAAAAGTAACTTAATATACAAAGAAATAATTTTAGATTCATCCTCTAAACTAGATATTCATCTTATTATGATGCATTCTAGGGTTACAAGCTAACAGGTAGTTTTTTTATAAAACAAAATGTACAGAAACAGCTTTGAATCTTTATTAAAAAGGTGTATTTTTAATGTAAATCTCTCGCTTCTATCAGGACATAGTGTTAATGTTTCTTTTAGACACACTGAGTTATGTTTTGTGGGGACAGTTTTCAGGTAGAATGATAATGCCATTATGTAAATCTATTTATTTTATCTATTTTAAATTAAAATAAACTGAAGCATAAATCAAATTAAATTGTATATTTATCTTAAGAACAGTCTAGTTGTCATCTACTGATTCATTTCAAGTCAGAGTCATGCTGTTTTTCTAAACGAATATCCGGTAAAAATATAAAGCAACTATTCTTTTGTGTTTTTGGTTCAAACTATTTTTTCATTTCATTTTTTTTTTCAAAAACAAAAACAAAAAAATAAAACAAAAAAAGGTAAAAGACTGTAAAACAATAACAATTTCAAATCATGTAATCAAATAAATAATGCACATTATAAAACTAATAATATATAATTCTGTAATTAAACATGATTTAAAAAAAAAATAGTTGAAATAACTCTGACTTCTAAAAAAGCAAATTTCACTGTTTATCCTCAAGAGCTCTGTTTTGAAAGATCCATTTGTTTTGCAAAACAAAGGGGAATTTTGTTTCCTGAACCGACTGTTGTGTTCTGGGAAATTGTCTCATATCTCAAGCATTAGCATGTAGGATGTGTGTTTGTCTGCTGTGTATTCTCAGCATTTTGTGTGGTTTTTCTGGCTCATGTTGATGACTCAGTGATGAATGGGGAACATATGATGTAGTTCCAGCGCAGAGCGACGGCCTGCTGTACTCACACATCAGGAAATACAGGAAGATCTTGTGACCCAAATTCACTCTCACTTCATGACACACACATGCACAGGTTTATGACCTCTGGCCTTCTCTTGTCTACATCATGTGATCATTTGTCTCTGAATGAACTGTTTTGCTTAATAGAATGGCTAATCTGAATAGATAGATAGATGTACTTACTGTACAGTGCGAGTTTAAATATCTTGTTTTTAAATGTGTCTTTAGTTTATGAAGTGTGTATATGATGGACACTTTACTGTCCCATGAGGCCAAGGGAATGACAGTAAAGTAAAATAAAGAAAACTAACATGATGCGTGATCTCTCGTCTCCCTCTGAACGAAGTCCAATCTGATAGTTCTCAGAAAATGAACTGTAACTTAGTGAATACTAATCATAAAAAAATTAGACTTATGTCTAAAGAAACGTTGAAATGTCAGGTTTTAAATCGTGCAAGTCAAATCGAAAACAAAAATTCTGTGTTTATGTAATCTGTACGAAAAGAGAGCCATGTCAGAAGTCCATGTTTCAGCTCATTATCTGCTAATGCGGCCACGCCCACGGAGCCAGCACTATTTAGAGGCAAATTATGAGTCAATACATGCATACATCATCTCAATCGTGTATTTATTGTCTTGAAAAGTGTTTATCTTTATGTAAAAGCCATGGTTAACGACCTCTGGAAGACATGCCGTTAGTTCCTGATATGTCCTCTTCTTCTTTAGAATAATTTGTGGACTAAATGTGCACAGAGAGCGCCCTCCGGCTGCAAGAATGAATTGAAAACACCATTCCTGAAATGTCCTCTTCTTCTTTAGAATAATTTGTGGACTAAACGTGCACAGAGAGCGCCCTCCGGCCGCAAGTATGAATTGAAAACACCAGCGCTCATAGTGATGACAATGAATATAGCATAAACTCTGTATAGAATAAAATCTGTATAGAAAATTGACATAAACATATGAGAATCCATCAATATTTCTCCAAATGTGCATGCTTTTAAACTAAAAACCTATAGACTCTTTGCATCACAGAAATACATTATATTTTAAAGAATATAATAGAATACCATTATTTTAAATTGAGCTGAGACATGATTACAGAGGCCTCATTATTATGCAGCACCATTAGAGATTCTTTATGCGATTCTTTTGTCTTCTCAGGTGTAAATGACCCATTAGTCATGATGATTCACGCCTCCACGCATACTGCGTTTCTTGACAAAAAGTGTCTTACAAAAACTAAATCAATATATTGTTTTATATGAACAAGTAGGCATTATAATTTTTACATAATTTTTAAGGAAAAACTCTAGCCTACATCCTCCAATACCCAGAAGTCTTGTAAACACAGATTTAATATATATTTTTGGCCTTATTTCAGTGACTTATTTTTTTGTTTTTTCAATAACCACGCATAAACGTTATTCCTTCAAAAACAGAAACATGTGCATACATGTTCCTCACATATTATTGTAGCCTAGTTTGTGTTGAATACAATGTAATGACACTTTTTCCATTAATATGTTTATGAACAACTGAAAAAGCACAAATGTCAGGGCATGTCAAAACTTCTCCAAGCCCCAAGTCAGCCTCAGACTCCAGAGGGTTAATAACTGGAAATAAATAAAATTGAAACAGAAAAATAAATTAAACTTAAATGGCAATGTTTAAAAAAAAACAATAAACTAATAAAATTACAAAAACATTACTAAAAATTAAGCTAAAATTAACACGAAAACTAAAAAAATATAAAAATAAAAGCTGATTCAAAATATTAAAAAATTTAAAATAAAAACTAAAACACTTGTCTTGTCCCAGGTTACAGACCCTCGGAAGTCCCTACATTCTCTAATTACCAGATGCGAGTCATTAGTGCAAATGGCGAATATTAATCTCCAAACGGTGGCTAGATTTAACAGCATGCTGGGAACTGAAAGCCCTCGGTCGCGATGGAATTGAATTGAGAGGTTGCACAAAAGGCTCTTTCTTTTATTATGCTAATGGACGGCTCTGACAGGCAGAACGGGGAAGAGAAGAGCGATTTAATTAGTGCTAAAGAGGAAACGTGGAATCATTTTCAACACAAACAACAAACTACTGACAAAGCAAAGGAAACACCATTATACTGGGACTAAACCATTCATTTGGCTGTTGGTTAATGCGTATAGGATGAAACAAATCTGACCTAGTTACGGACTGAAGCTGTGAATGTCTGCTGTATTTCTTCAGTCCTCAAGTGGTGCAGAACCAACCGGGACTGAACCCCTCGTTTTAGGAGCATATGTTATCTCATCTTATGTTATCCAGGAATGTGATGCAACGGTCAATAGAACTGGACATGGTGTGTTACATTTGACGTGCATTTGTGCAACGTGAAATGTTAGAAATCTCAGTGGAATCTCTAAAATTCAGTGGCATTTAGACCTGGAGGGCGAACGGTTAATAGCTTCTTTCTTTGAGTCTCTCGCTGTGTAGATCTGCTCACGCACAAACCCCACTATTGAGAAGCAGCATTGTATCAATTATCCTACTTTTAGTCTTGTTTCTTAAGCTACGTGATTAAATAAGTAGAAATATTGTATTTATATTATAATGTGCCATTAAGGGAATAGTCATTTACTCACCTTCATGTTGCTCCAAAACCATATTAATAGATGAACTGTTGTTTTATATGCAATGAAAGAATTTTGTGACCGTGAAAACATAGTTTCAAAAACGACAAATAAACACCATAAAGTTATCAGGACGAAATTAAAGTCATCATTTACTAAACATCTTGCATGTTTTCTCATTCCATGTTTGAATATATGTGAACAAATGCAATTTAAGAGCTGCGGCGGAGAAGATTTTCATTTGTAAAGTAATTTGCTATTTGCTGCTTTTATATTTTTGGGGGTTTCTATATGCTTTCCCTATCGGCACGTGACCGACCAAAATGCGGTTGAAATAATGTCAGTTGCTGTTTCAATGCTGAAAATGTTGAAACAAATGGTTGTAAAAAGGTTTAACCCAAAATATCAACAATTGATTCAATTTGCAGACATATAATTTAAGTCTTAATATTTTCACAAAACAAAATGTTGAATTCTGTGAATAAATGTTGAAATGCCGGCCGGGTCATTGTATGAAAAACAGTGGCTTGGACATTTTCTCCTCCTTCCACAAGTGAGTGAGTAATTTTTTTCATAATTTAGTGTTTTATTTTTGTCCTTTTGTTGTTTGATTAACATTAAAAACACAGGCAGCAGCAGCATTATTAGGCTGCTGTCACTTTAAGAGCGAATGCACGGATCCAATATACTGATACACATGCATGGAACTGTTCATATCTGACTATGTTTACTAGGATACTTGCTATTTTGTGACATAATTTTGTGTGAATTTGTCTGCTCAGGTGCAAGAAGTCGTGATTTCAGTATTTGTGCGCTGTCTGAGACGCGGCTTTCTGTGCGCGTGCTTCGGACGTGTGCGCACACAAAACTTTCCACACAGCTTGCAAGTAACGATATAAGTCAAAGCTTAAACATTAGTGACAATGCAGCACTGGCCTGTCAACTGTCCCAAGCGTCGTTCACATTCATGCATTGTTAGAAGTTATAAAAATGTTACCGGTCATCTGGCGAGTGACACGTTTACTCGCATTTGGCTCTCGGCGAGTGTTTATTTTAGGCCCTGATTCCTTTCATTAGTGTAATATTGAGCGCAGACACAATAGCAATAATGCAGGAGCAAGTTTAGTACTGTAAGTCCCACTATTGGCTGCTGTGGCCCGTCTTGACCCGGTCTGGCCTTGTCTTTTACTTGCCTTGTTCTCAGTTCAGATTGGATTTGACCATTCAGTGGCCGAGCCCATAGAATCATCCTCTTGATTCCATGCAATCCCTCAATCCTGCTGAAAGAGAGTGAGACGGTTGGGGGATGGGAGAGACAGGACAGCTCTGTGTCAGCTGAGGGGAAGATGGGGGAAACCAGGGACAAATGCAATGAAAGAGTGTCCAGATGGACAGAGAATATTCTGATGCAGTACAATGCAGTTACTATGGTGGTTGCTAATGTAGTATTCTTTCTCAGATTCTGCACATTTCCCCTCCAAATCAATGCAAAAATGCAATTAAAGTTTCAAAACATGCAATTAGAGTTCTGCAGGGATGACGTATATTCAGGAGCCAGAAGCAAGTTGCATTTTAGCAGTTCAATTGTCCTGAAATCAATGGGTCAATCGTCAAGACAATTGGTTTTTGAATGGGCTTTTGGTTTGATGCCTGAAATAAGGGCTGTGATGAACACAAGCTTAAGATACTGTAATTAGATACTCAACCCTGTAATTTTGAACTTCGTTACAATACCTTAAAATATCAATATTCGATAACATTTTCAATACCATGGGGAAAACCGCCATATATACTGCCATACAGATAATTGGTTATCTCATATTTTTTTGATAATTTGGGTAATTTTGTTAAAACAGCTTACACACAGCACAGGGCTTGATTTGAATCCTTGAACTACATTTACAAAAAAAGACAAATAAACAGTGAGTAATAAGATAAGAACAAATAAACAAATTGCAGAGTATAGCACAAATAAATACAACAGAATAAAGAGACAAATAAAAACCGCTTTAAGTTTTTCAGGTGAATTATCAACTGTTTTCAATTGTTATGGTTATAGTTTTCATCCTTGGTGTGAACGGGCCATACTGATCATAAACTTTTGTTGGTCACAGAGCCAAATGAAAATCCTATTGGGTGTTTTTGAAGGGAACCAGGATGATTCTCATTTACATAAATACGTCATCATTGCAGCACTGTATTGCAGATTGAACTAGCCACACAACTTTAGGTATCATTCATGTGCGGGACGAATTGCACGGCAGATTTGAATGCTGTTTGGTTTTTGCGTGTGAAACGGCTACAGCTCATTTTGTTTGGGCAGTCCTGCCGTTGGAGCAGTTTAATGAGAGCTCTAAATGTCAGAGTCACAAGCAAACATCCATTTCTGTCCCACTCAGATGGGATAGGAGACAAACTCTCCGTTTGGCATGACACGATCACTATTGATTCCCTGGGGACTGTTTGTGTCTGAGCAGACCAATGATCACGCATACACCGATATTGTTGCCACCGGAGGGCAAAGAGACCGTGAGGCTGATTGAAAACTACAGGGTTGCGCATATTTTTGGAAAGCCAGGCTGTTGATGCAACTCTTGCGACACAGGTCGAGAATCGAGCTCATGCACGGCCTGTTTATTTGTCCGTTCCTCATTGACTGCTTGTTGATGAATTTGTTGCTGAGCAGGAGTTCTGCTGTATTGCGGCAAGGTGCTGCATCTCACCGCTCAGCTGTTTCCTTCTCTATATTTTCTCTAGTTTTACTTTCTCACATCTATTTCCACTGCATCTCTATCATCCCTGTCCCTTTCCACAAATATTCATTCTTTTATATCTTGCTTTTGATGTCCATTTCATCCTTCCTTTACGTCTCTCAACCCATAGAGAAATCATAGAGATTGCTCAGGTCTCATTTATGTTTCATACTGATGCCTCTCCTGAAAGTCAAAAGATTGTCTTATCGTTATTAGCGCACATTATTGCAATGAAGCGAAATGTCTTCATAACGTTAAAAGTAATAACTTTGTCATGCTCTGAAATGGCTTTTCATGCACTATTTTAGTGAACTCTTATTTGACTCAATTTCTCTATAAAATAAGGTCAATGTTTCTCATATATCCAGTTTTGCCCAGAAATGCATCACATTATGCTAGTAAAATGGGTTTCAAATGACAATTTATGTTGACTTTAAGAGAAATGATGAGAACGTAAGTAAACGAAAAACCTACACTCTAAAAAACGCTGGGTTAAAACAACCCCAGTTGGGTTGAAAATAGACAAACCCAGCGGTTGGGTTAAATGTTTGCTCAGCCTGCTGGGCAATTTTATTTAACCCAACTATTGTTTAAAAATGACTATATGTCTGGCTTAAAATTAACCCAAAATAGTTTGGAAATTAAAAATCAAACATATAATTACTGGAGGCAACAATAATAATCAAAAGGTGGACATTTATTAATAAAAAAACAACCCATTTGCTTAGTTAAAACAACCCAACTGCTGGGTTAAAACATACAGAGCATCGGACATGACATGCAGGAAAAAAATAGTAGGCTAAATCATGCGCATGATTTATTAATTAATTCCCTCGATTTACTAAAACGTGCGCATGATTTACTATTTCGTTCCTTTGATTTATAAATCATGCGCACGATTTAATTTTTTTCTGGCATTTCATGTGTGGGGCTCCATAAAAAACAAACCGTTGTTTTTAGAGTGTACACTAAAAATAGTGGATTAAATGTAAAAGTAAATTTGATTAAACAGATTTAATGGAAAATCAAAATCAAAACTATAATCAAAATGGAAAACTATAATAATCTTGAGCTATTAATTTAAATGTGAATATTACAGCTAATATTAATTGTATTATAAATTGTCTTGATAGCATGTTTTCACCAGTGTTAATTTCGTTGACGAATAATTTTCGTCAACGGCATTTTTTCACGGACGAAAACGAGACGATGACTAAATAAAAATGCGTTTTGAATGACTAAAACTATGACTAAAATCCACTCTTATTTTCATCATTGAATAAAAACGAGACGAAAATGAAAGAGAGGGATGATTTGGAAAGATATCCAGTCAGGTCTGCTGTCCTGTGTGGAAGATGCGCACATTTGAAGTGTAATGTGCTGATCTAACGCGGGAAACGCGGCGCTGTTGCGCCCTCTACAGGCAGCAGCACTTCAGACTGCTTCACTATCAATGAATTGTGCACATTAATGCCAAGCGATTGCTTATAAGCTAATGTTTATGAATTATGACAATGTTTACTATACAATGTTTATATGGTAGTACGTTTAGACGGATGTAAGAATGCATATTTTATCTCCCTCGTCTGAACTTAAATGAGCAGCCTGCTACAGTGCAGACTGCAGACATTTCAGAATAAGAGTCACTTTGTATTTCAGGATGGTTTATATTTATTATTTTTTCCTGGTCATTATTGTTATTTTGTTTACACAATAAACTGCATTTAATTTAATTTAATTTCTGTTTAATTCATAGCAAGTTACTGTATCTTCTGTTACAGAAAGGAAAGACTAAGAACATTATTTGACACATTATTCAATATATTTTACAAGTATAAGGGTTATTATAGTTAAACCTAAAACCATACAAAATCTTAACTGAACGTTAACTGAAATAAAAAATAAATAAATAAAAAATGTGAACTTATTTTATTTCATCTAGTTTCCAAGCTTTGGTTTAACCTGATGTACTAAAGTAACTAAAACAGAAATAAAAAACTACAGAGATGTTTAAAAGCAAAAACTAAAAGACATAAACACAAAAAAATTCTAAAACTTTTAACTAAAATTACAATGAAAGCAGAAAAACTAAAAATCAAATCTAATGAAATTTATTTAAAAAACAAAACAAAAATAGTAGCCTGCCTCAACGATGTGTGTCAATCCCTGAAAAGCACTGAATTGAGCGCTTTTGTGTCTTTTTGCACTTGAACGGTCAAAAACTGTCCGCTTTGGCGAGTAAAGTACAGTTGGTTGTCTTTAGTGAATATAAACAGTTTGGAGAATATCAGATCAGTGTATTGGATCTGTGTATTGTTAGAGAAATGCTTACTTAATGCATTACAATTTAACTAAATTAGATTTTAGTCGACTAAATCTACTGTAGATTTAGTCTACTAAAACTAGACTAAAACTAAAACAATTTCCAATGACTAAAATATGACTAAAACTAAATGCCATTTTAGTCAAAAGACTATGACTAAAACTAAATCAAAATTTGCCGTCAAAATTAACACTGGTTTTCACTTTGTATTTTGTATTTGTATTTTTATTTTATTCTTGTAAAGCGCTTTGAGATGCAACTTTTAAAGGTGCTCTAGAAAATAGTTTATTATTATTATTATTATTGTTAATAATTATTTGATGAGAAATGTTTGAGTTCATATTGGTACATCTTGCCAAATTTGAGCACAGTTTGAGACATTAAAGTGATAGTTCATCCAAAAATGGATTTTACTCACCCTCAGGTTGTTCCAAACCTGTATGAGTTTCTTTCTTCTGTTCAACACAAAAGAAGATATTTTGAAGAATGTTGGACATCAAACTGATTTCCATGGTAGGGAAAAAAATACTATGGAAGTCAATGGCTACCGTCAACTGTTTAATTACCAACATGAATAATCAAGTAAATGATGACAAAATGTTTGGGTGAACTATCCCCTTATCCCTGAAACTCTTTGTGTAGAAACATCAAGATCTCTATTTGTTCTCCATTTAATCCCATTTCTGTATTTAGATGTGATATTTCTTCCCACTCTCATCACACCTTTCTCTCTCACTGGCGCATAAAGTACAGTAGCTGCATTATTGGAATTCATTATTCATGAGTCGGCATGAGCTAGTCCTGGCAGCACAGTGTGCTAAAGAGGACAGTGGCACAGAAAGGCTGGATTTCGGGTACTGGGAAAATCACAGCCAGGGGGTCGAGATGTATGATTTCTGAAATCACAAGCCCTGCAGAAGATGCTTTGAGACCCAAAGAGCCCGACGTATGCGACCCACAGCCTGAGGACAGCTCTCGTGACTGTTGCATGCCTGCCGCCATCGCATGATTTCATGTGCACTGGAGTGAAAGTCACAGAGCTACACACTCTCTGAAATGTTAATAAAGCGTGCACTCGATGGACAAGCGTTGCACATTACCCCAGTGAGGCTCAGCACAGAAAATAGATTAATCTATCAGGATTAGTGCGGATATGCAGATTTATTTGCTGATTCTGATGCGGGCCAGGTGTGCGGTTACACTCACAAAGTCAAAAAGTCTGCCTTTTTTTTTTTCAGATGATATTGGAGATGATATTACACAGTTTGAACTGATTCTTAGACGAGAATCATATTTACCAAGTCTAATGCTACTTATAAATCAGAGATATTTGTTCTAAAATGGCTTATAAGTTATTGTTTTTCCCAGGAACCATCATTTAAATTTGATTGTTTACTACATGAAAATAACCTCAAGAAGAATACTAATGAATCGTTTTATTTAAATGCACTAATATTACAATAAACAGCAATATTTACCTGCAAGGGTTTAACTAAAGCATTTCTGAGTGATGATACAAATGAATCGTTCATTCAGAGTTTAGAATTGATTCATTGAATTGAACAGTTTGAACTGATTCTTAGAAATGAATCAGATTTAACAAGACTAATGCCATTTATAAGTCACAGAAGCTAAAAAGCCTCAAAGTATTTGCTCTGAAATGGCTTAGAAGTTGTTGAACCATCATTTACATTTTGTTTACAACATGAAAATGTCACCAAGAAGAAAAGTAATAAATCATTTTCATTTAAATGCACTAATGTTACAAATAAACAGCAATATTTACCTGCAAGCGTTTCTGAATGATGATGCAAATGAATCGTTCATTCAGAGTTTAGAATTGATTCATTGAATTGAACAGTTTGAACTGATTCTTAGAAATGAATCAGATTTATGCCACTTATAAATCAGAGAAGATACAGTAGTAACAACAAATCTCAAAGTATTTTCTCTGAAATGTCTTAAAAGGAGCCATAATTTCAATTAAGCAGTCATTGCTGCCAAAAAGATTCAAATTATTTAAAGCTGCGCTAGTTCTTCTCGATTGTGACTTCTATCGAGTGAAACGTTTCTGGAACAGGAACAGATGTAGGGCGGGGCTTGATTTTGTCTGTGGGGAATTGACTGGATGGTTGTGGTTTGCTATTGGTGGATCTCATGTGAGTGACAGGTTGCCCCACCCTCATCATCAGAGAAGAGATGCTTAATTTTTCTACATGATGTAGTACATACATTTCAGACTCTAATTATGGTTATGATTTTATCTCTAGCAGATGAGTTCTCATTGGTCCTGATGGTTGTGAGGGCCCGCCTCCGCCACCTCTCCACCAGTCCACACGAGAGAGATGTGACGTCCAATCACACGCTGAGATTTCTGCGTTCTGGAGCTGTTAGGACACAAGCCACACCCAGGTGAGGCGCTTTCATCAAGCTACTCTGGTGGAAAGATGTGTGTTAGATGCAGGTGTGACAAATGGATGCTTCCAGCTGTGACAGAAAGCGTATTTTCAATTAGAAACACGCAGGGATTTATCTTTCTGAAGATACTGAGCTTCCACTCCCTCGGGGATTTGAGATGCTGTGGCTTTGATTGTGAATTTGAATGAATGAAAACTGTACCTGTTAGATTGTTAAATGCACTGTGAAAACAGGTAGTTGGTGTTAAAGGAATAGTTCATCCAAAAATGGAAAAGTCTGGTATATTTTGCTCACCCTCATGTCATTCATCTGCTCTTTTCCATACAATCAAAGCAACTTTTGCTCATAAAAACGGACATAAATACACCATAAAATAAGTCCATATGACTAGTGTGCGATACAGTAGTTTAAGTTGTTCGCTGAAAGTCAGCGTATAAATGGTTCACTTATAGTCACCAATCTGACACGGAGATAGAATCAGTGTTGTTATTGTCAAGGTTATTACCATTAACTAAAACTGTTAAAACATTTGTGTTAATTGAAATAAAGCTGAAATAAAATAAAATATAAATATTAGTAAAAAAAAAAAAAACTCAGCTAAATGAAAATTAGAGTGGTTGCCTTGGCAAATCGAAGCACTAAAATTATTAATTGGAAAAAAAAAAAAAAAACTAACTAAAAATTAAAAATTAAAAAAAATAAACAAATAGCAATATTTTTTAGGAAAAAATTATATAAAATTAATAAAAATTAAACTAAATGAAAAATTAAACATGAACTGCTAAAAATATAAAAATAAAAGATAATTCAAAGTATTAATAAAACTAAAATAAAAACTAAAATAACACTGATTATTTAAAAAAAATTAAATATTAGATGAAAAACTTAAACTTAAAAACTTAAACAAAAATTATAAAAGTTGTTTTGCCAACTAACTGAAATAAGTTCAAGTTAAAGTACTAAAAATACTAAAATAAATATAAATATAAAAAATAAAATGTCAAAAGCACAACAAAATTACTAAAACAAACTAAAACTAAAATTAAAATGAAAACTGAAAATAAAAAAATAAAGCTAATTCAAAATATTAATAAGACCTTTAAAAAAACACTGATTATTGTAAAAATATATATTTTTTTATTATTGTTTTAAATATTTGATTAAAAACTTAACTTAACTTAAAAGCTTAAACAAAAATTAGAAAAGTTCAAGTTAAAGTACTAAAATTACTAAAATAAACCTAAATAGAAATAAAATGACAAAAGCATGTAACAAAGTTACTATAGCAAACTAAAATGAAAATGAAAACTGAAAATATATAAATAAAAGCTCAAATAAGCTCGAAATATTAATAAAACTATAAAAAACTTAAATAATACTGCTTTATACAGAAGAGGATTACGACCAAGCAATAATAAAAAAATAAAACCATCTTGAGATTAAAGTTGTTAAATTACGAGAAAAAACTCGTTAAATTTTGAGAAAAAATGTTGAGTAAAAACTCATTAAATTATGAGAAAAAAGTCGTTAAATTAGGAGAAAAAAGTTGTTAAATTAGAGAACAAATTCGTAATTTAACGACTTTTTTCTCATAATTTAATGAGTTTATTCTCAAAATTTTATCTCGACTTTTTTCTCGAAATTTAATAAGTTTTTTCTCGTAATTTAACAAGTTTATTCTCAACATTTCATTTCGACATTTTTCTTGAAATTTAACAAGTTTTTTTCTCAAAATTTAACAACTTTAATCTCAAGATGGTTTTATTTTTTTATTATTGCTTGGCCCTAATCCTCTTCCGTAGATTTATTGTAAATTGTAAAAATTGTTAAAAAAAAAAAAAAAGTAACTCAAACTTAAAAACTTAATAAAACTAAAAAAGTTACTATAAAAAAATTTAAATGAAAACTGAAAATATAAAAATAATACCTAATTAAAAATATTTAATACATATTAAAATATTTTATTAAATATTTTAACAAGAAAATACTATTACTCTATGTAATGGTTAGCCAAAGATGATGTGTGATGCGTAACAAATGACCAGGAATAACTTTAACAAACACAGAAGATGACACAACTACCGTACTTTACCATGAGACAGTGAACAGAGGGAAGATAATCAACAGAACAGGGAACAGGTGAGAAATAATTAGAAACCATGACAACTAATGAATGAATGAGAACACAGGCAAATAAACACAACATGACTGTGACACTACAATAGTAAGGAAATGATACTAAAATAGTCCTGGATCAGATAAAAGAAATTATTTTGACAGCAAAAAAAGGTAAGGAAAGTAATTGCTCTTGCGTCAGCTTAAATTTAGGTCATGTTCACAGTGCAGTGGGTCAGCGTCACATTGCATGACTGTTGAAGGCCAGTGCAGTCAACCAGCAACGTGAAGCACTCAGGCAAGTATAATAAATACTAATGCCGAGTGTCCTCTAGCAGATTACAGTCTTCCTGACATTGGGAAGATCCTCTCAAATGCTGACCCGGTGACTGAGCTCAAGGGTTACGGTTACATATTAAAAGCGATTCTTTCAGTACCGGATCGTGATGAGAGGAAGTGTGAGCCAGACATCGAGCGGTCTTATTTAACAGCGAGCATGTTCTTATTATAGCCGTCTGCTGTAGTGCAGGAGGAGATGGGGGTTGGGAAGGTTTAGAGTTACTGTAGGCAGCATTAATAGATGCTTTGAGGTGGTTCAGAGCTGAGCAACTTTCCGGTGTGTTTCCACATGATCTGAAACACACGGGCTGGTGATCCTGTGGATGTAGAATGACTGATTAATAGAAGAAGAATAGTGAGATGTTTGTTATTGTGAGCATCATTAGGTGCCAGTGCTTTGATTGACAGGACTAATTCCCAGACTTTGATTTTGCATCATTCATGTCTGTCTCTTTGATCCTGCTACAATATAGAGGGATAACAAGGCTAAGGGCCTGTTCACACCAAGAAATATATGCACACCATATTTCCAAAAGTTTTGGGACGCCTGCCTTTACGTGCACATGAACTTTAATGACATCCCATTCTTAATCCGTAGGGTTTAATATGGAGTTGGCCCACCCTTTGCAGCTATAACAGCCTCAACTCTTCTGGGAAGGCTTTCCACAAGGTTATTTTATGGTAATTTTTGAGCATTCTTCTAGAAGTACATTTGTGTGGTCAGGCAGTGATGTTGGCGAGAAGGCCTGGCTCACAGTCTCCGCTCTAATTCATCCCAAAGGTGTTGAGGTCAGGACTCTGTGCAGGCCAGTCAAGTTCCTCCACACCAAACTCAATCATCCATGTCTTCATGGACCTTGCTTTGTGCACTGGTGTGCAGTCATGTTGGAACATCCCCAAACTGTTCCCACAAAGTTGGGAGCATGAAATTGTCCAAAATGTCTTGGTATGCTGAGGCATTAACACTCTCAGGTCGGCGTGATCACCGCGTTTTTTTCCTAACCAGTGTGAAAGAGACTCAAAGTACTCTGTCAATGTTGCACATACAATTAAGAGTTATACACCATTTTAATCTGTGGAATATCTTTTTTTATTTGTGTCACACAATGTTGTGCTTTTTGTAAAATAAAGAAAACTAACATGATGCGTGATCTCTCGTCTCCCTCTGAACGAAGTCCAATCTGATAGTTCTCAGAAAATGAACTGTAACTTAGTGAATACTAATCACAAAAAAATTAGACTTATGTCTAAAAAAATGTTGAAATGTCAGGTTTTAAAATGTGTAAGTCAAATCGAAAACAAATATTCTGTGTTTATGTAATCTGTATGAAAAGAGAGCCATGTCAGAAGTCCGTGATTCAGCTCATTATCCGCTAATGTGGCCACGCCCACGGAGCCAGCGCTATTCAGACGCAAATTCAGAGTCAATACATGCATTCATCGTCTCAATCGTGTATTTATTGTCTTGAAAAGTGTTTTGAATAGCCATAGTTAGCAATCTCTGGCCTCTGTTAGTTCGGTTATTTCCTGGATTGCCTATTCTTCTTTAGTGCTCAGGCATTTGTGGCCTAAAGGTGCACAGAGCGCCCTCCTGCTGCAAGTATGAATTCAAAACACAGTATCCAGCACTCATAGTGATGACAATAAATCCTCAATAAATATTAGTCCTCTGTATAGAAAATTGACATAAACATATGAGAATCCATCAGTATTTCTCCAAATGTGCATGCTTTTAAGCTAAAAGCCTATATGAAATGCCACAGAGGTAACATAATTGTTCAGACACTTTGCATCACAGAAATACATTATATTTTAAAGAATATAATGGAATACCATTATTTTAAATTGTAATTATATTTCACAGTATTTCCTATTTTTTCTGTGTGTTTGATTTACATTATGATGAGATTTGAGACATGATCACAGAGGGTTTTCTCACAGCCTAACTGTCTGAAAGAGCTCATTATTTATGCAGCTCATTAGAGCTCTTTATGCGATTCTTTTGTCTTCTCAGGTGAGAATCACCCATTATTCATGATGATTCACGTCTCCACGCATACTGTGTTTCTTGACCAAAGTTGTTTTAGAAAATTTAAATCTCTCTATTGTTTTATATGAACAAGCAGGCAGCATAATTTTTACCTCATTTTGAAGCAAAAACTCTAGTCTACAACCTCCAATACCCAGATGTCTTGTGAACAAATATTTAATATATATTTTTTGGCTTTATTTCAGTGACTTAAGTTTTTTGTTTTTTCAATAACCACGCATAAACGTTATTCCTTCAAAAACACAAACATGTACATACATGTTCCTCACATATTATGGTAGCCTAGTTTGTGCTGAATACAGTGTAATGACACTTTTTTCCATTAATATGTTTATGAACAACTGGAAAAAGCACAAATGTCAGGGCATGTCAAAACTTCTCCAAGGCCCCAAATATCCTCAGACCCCTGAGGGTTAAGAGTTCCTTTCACTGGAACTAAGGGTTCAAGCCCAGCCCCTGAAAAACAACCCCACACCATAATCCCCCTCCACCCCTCCACCAAACTTTACACTTGGCACAATGCAGTCAGGCAAGTACCGTTCTCTTGGCAACCGCCAAACCCAGACTCATCATCGGATTGCCAGACAGAGAAGCGTGAGGGGTGTCCCGATACTTTTGGCAATATATATATATATATATATGTATGTATGTATGTATGTATGTATGTATGTATACAGTATATCACAGTAAACACATGCATACATTTAAAATGGTAAACATTATATACAAAGAATAGTACGCACTAGTAGTATGGCAGGTCATTAGAGTTTGAGCGTGACAAAATGATTGCAGTCAATCGATGATTTTGTCTGAATGATGCTTACATAAGGCAGTGTTAGTGGAGTGAGATTGTCAGAGTTTGGCAGAAATCACTTATGCTGAGTGATTGTTAGTGTGAGCGGTTTTACTGTACAGCCTGCAGTGTATTACAGAAGTGAGTGAAATACTGAGGCTGAATAGAGCCTGACTGTCAGTCTGATCCACACTACATCTTATTTTGGCCAGGACCATATAGTTTCAGCCTCAGACAGACCACTCACCGTCCATCTACTCACCGTCTGATGCATATTACACACAACAGATGCAGGAACTTGTTGAAAATGCCTGATCGGTTACTGAATCTGCAGGGTTACTGCCATTAGATATACTCTGAGTTTAGTTTGAGGCTTTTAGTAGCATGTAAACTAGATTTCTACCAGACTTTTCAAAGTTGTAAATAAAACAAAGATCATTGGAGCATGTTTTACAAAAAAGTTTTTCTATTTTTTTTCAGTTTTTCTACTTCAAAGTTTTCTTTTTCTACTTAAGTTACTTGCCATTTCCTTGTAATTGCTTGTGAAATGTACTTGCAATTTCTAAGTGAAAATTTTTTCTACACCATATAAAGTTATGTGTGTGAAATAATTGATTTATTAATTTTGGATGAGTGAATGGGTCTCATTTAGCGGTCTGTAAATCTGTACCTGACCCGAATCAACCCGAACCACATCTTACCTGAACTCGATGTACATAAATTATTTATTTTTAAAGAAAAACCCGACCCGAGGTAGACCCGATGAAATTAGAATCAGTCAGAGAAAATTAGCTCGATCTCATGAAAGTGCGTATCAATAGCACAATTTTCTGTTTCTATTTGGTGTGCAATTTATACACAGAAATTACCATTGGTGTGCATATGATACGTACGTGTTTGACGTGCATATAATACACACTTTCCGCGTATCATATGTGTTGGAAAACATCATGCTGACTGATTTGGCCGCAGCTCCATTACTTTAATTTATTTATTTACTTATTTATTATTTCTTTATGATTGCCTGCCTGATGGATATAAGTTATTTTTGAGTTCGTTTTTCAATTATGACCAGTGGATTTGGATTTGCTAGTGTTGTCTGCAATGCTATCAATGTGGAAGCAACCATGCGAGTCCAGAGATTATTCAGAGAGTACATTGAAAAAGTGAGATAACGTTGTCATCGAATTGTTTTAAATGATACAATTTTATTAAACGCCTGCCATAGAAAAGAATAAAAGAATTCGGGTCTTCTCTGGTCCATTCGGAAAAAGCACATTTATTTGAAATTACCTGAGACCCAAGACCACTAATACCGAACCCGACCCGTGTCCGAGGCACTCACTGAAGTTTTGGGCCCGAACCCGCTCGGGTCTAGGGTCGGGTCTCGGGTTTTCAGATCCCAGTGGACCCGTGAAGACCTCTAGTCTCATTCACTAATAATTGTGTACACTATTCATATTTTTACACACATTTGAACTTCTCACGAAAGCTTTCCGCCTTATTCACAACACGTATGTATGTACATGAATTTGTTCCAAGGTTAGTATTTTACATAAAACATGCCCAAACCATGTCCATATAAGGGCATTCCGCACACCATGTCCAAATAAGGGCATTTCACACACCATGTCCGTATAAGGGCATTCTGCACACCATGTCCGAATAAGGGTGTTCCGCACACCATGTCCATATAAGGGCGTTCCGCGCACCATGTCCATATAAGGGCATTTCGCGCACCATTTCCAAATAAGGGCGTTCCACACACCATGTCCATATAAAGGGGGTTCCGCACACCATGTCTATATAAGGGCATTCCGCACACCTTGTCCATATAAGGGCATTCCGCACACCATATAGAAATAATGACCAATCACAACACACTGCTTCAGCCGACCAATCAGAGTACATTGTTTAGTTCCTGTCTCTATGAAGCCCCTCCTTCTGAAAAGTACAGAGCGTTACTGACAGACTGGGAAGAGAGGAGCTGCAACAATGGAGAATATGAGGAAAATAATCAACATTCAAGCAGGAAAACCTGTTCTATGATTTTATGGATGAACAGGAGTTGAAACTGACATCTTCATGACTCCACAAGGGCAGCAGCTTTTACCTGAGTCAGCACACACACACACACACACAAACACACACAGGTGTGCTGCATACCATGCATAAATTCTCTACACGAAACCCTGCTGTTTTATTCATTGCAGTCACTTAACTTTCATCCAATTAACATTAACATTTTAGTTCGCTGCAGCCAAATTCCTGTAACATCTCCCGCAGCTGCCCTTCTCAGATCTGAAGATCCGGATCAGTCCGGATCAGCACGAATGACTAAATGACACCCTGACTAGGTGGGCGTACTAATCCACTAATACCTCACACGCACACACATGTTCAGTGCTCTGATTGCACGCGGGATTAATCACGTTTGTCACGGCCCCGCGAGAGCCGCAAACGAAGCTGCGCTCAGGGAGGTCAAGAGGTCGTATAAAACTAGGTTTACATGTGTTTTAATTTCATAGATGGCATGAAGCAGCATTTGCAATAGTGATTCTAAATATATTCGAAATGAACCATCGGATCATGGATGTTAGGAGTGATATGATATTTTGAAGCATCACTATTACAGCTGCTCATACT
This sequence comes from Chanodichthys erythropterus, assembly GCF_024489055.1. Classification (NCBI taxonomy): domain Eukaryota; kingdom Metazoa; phylum Chordata; class Actinopteri; order Cypriniformes; family Xenocyprididae; genus Chanodichthys; species Chanodichthys erythropterus. The sequence continues at coordinate 36,249,730 of NC_090221.1, forward strand.
TTGATATTATGTTCATATTATTAATCCTAAGAATTAAAGTCTGCATTCAAAGGCCTGAAACTCTGATTTATGATCATTGTTCTGTAACACAAACCACACATAAAACGGGTCTGGTCTGGTCTTTTGTCAGGCTTTCTTTGCCTGCTTCAGCAGCTTTGAAGGAGGTCACGCCACATTTCATCTCTCTTATTCTGGCAGCTTTTGTTATATTTTAGGCCTGTGAGAATGTGAACATAAGCTATTCTAGCTACAGTGTTATTTTAGTGTTGTTATTTTTATATATATTATTATAGCATTTATTAATATTTTGAATTAGCTTTTGTATTTTCAGATTTCATTTTGTCTTGGGCATTTATATATATATATTTTTATATTTCCAGTTTTCAATTTAATATATGTTTTAGTAATTTTGTCACAGGCTTTTATTATTATATATATATATATATATATATATATATATATATATATATATATAAACATATTCAGTATTTTTAGCTTTAATTTATTTATTAATATTTTGAATTAGCTTTTATATTTTCATATTTAATTTTAGTTTAAGTTTTAGTTATTTTGTCATGGGCTTTTATCATTTTTATTATTTTTTTAAATATAAATTTAAAATATTTTCAGTATTTTTAGCTCTAATTTATTTATTAATATTTTGAATTGACTTTTATATTTCCAGTTTTCAATTTAATTTAAGTTTTAGTAATTTTGTCACAGGCTTTTGTCATTATTATTAGTTTTTCATATATATATAGATATATATATATATATAATTAAAATTTTTTACATATATTTAGTATTTTTAGCTCTAATTTATTTAAATTAACTTTTATATTTCCAGTTTTCATTTTAATTTAAGTTTAGCTTTTTAGTCATTTTGTCACAGGCTTTTGTCATTTTTATTAGTTTATATATATATATATATATATATATATATATATATATATATATATATATATATATATATATATATATATATATATATATATATATATTTAAACATAGTCCGTATTTTTAGCTCTAATTTATTTATTAATATTTTGAATTAGCTTTCATATTTTTTTAGATTTCATTTTAGTTTTAAGTTTTAGTAGTTTTTTTATGGGCTTTTGTAATTTTTATTAGTTTTTTTAATATATTTAAAATATATTCAGCATATTTGAAATTGCTCTGAACAAGTTAAAGTTCATTAACTGTTGTGTGTATGTGTCAAGCTTAATGCCGTGCATCTGTGTTTGTGTACTTGCTCAGAGTATCTGTCTGGTTTTGTTGATTAATATGCTTAGCATAGCTTGCATTGCATTTTGAAATAATGACCAAACCTCACAGACGGAATCTGTACGCAATCGTTGACTCATAGAGCAAAGGTAAAAGGTCACATGATGACCCTCTCCAGCAATGCAATGCCATGCAAATCAGTGCATAATCAGGCAGATTATTCTGAGCATGATGAAACACAGAGGACAAAATCTGTGCATATTGATCATACGTTCAGAATGTGTTTGCAAGCACGCACACACACACACACACACACACACACACACACACACACACACACACACACACACACACACACACACACACACACACACACTCAGTTTAGAGCAGTTGTGGTTTGTGAGTGATGGAGTGAGTGTGTAAGGGCTCCCTTGCGTCTGACTGCAGAGATAACACACACTTACAACAGTGAGTGGCTAAGAGAGAGAGTGAGATGCATGTGTGTTTGTAGCAGCAGATGTCCAGAGGAGCGAGAGAAGACGTTCAGGTAATTGGACAGGTTGAATGTGTGTGTGTTGCAGTGCTTCAGTGTGTGTTTCTATCATCTGTAGATGGGTGATGTTATTATGCATGTGATATCTTGTCTGTTGTGACGTAGATTGTCCTCTAAATGTCAGGCCTGGTGTCACCTCATGACTGTGTGCCGCCGCTATTAGCATATATAAAACCCTCCGCGCAGACAGGAGAGAGAGAGAGAGAGAGGATATGAATGAAATCAACTGCGTCTGTTTCACTTGGAAATACATCAGTAGCTGAAGGAGTTTACTCATTTACAGATGCAAAATGGGTTGTGAATGTCATTTCATGTTGGCTCTGTGAAATCACTTGTTGAGGTTATTTCCTGTGCTGATGTGTTTCCTGTTGAAACAGGAATGCTCAATAGTCTTTAGATTAAATCACATGCATCAAACTTGATACTTGCTGTTGCTCGTCAGAAGCAGGTGAAATTAGAGGGAGAGACATTTTCGTTTTAGAGCATTTGATTGGACAGCAATTTAGAGTGCAAGATGATGGCATCAAGACTTTTTTTGAAATACATTTTTACTTTTATACAGAAAGGATGCATTAAAGTGATCAAAAGTGACATTTATAATGTTACAAAAGATTCTATTTCAAATAAATGCTGTTCTGTTGAACTTTCTATTCATTAAAGAATCCCGAAAAATAAAATTTTCAACATTTTCAACATTGATAATAATCATAAATGTTTCTTGAGCAGCAAATCATCATATTAGAATGTTTTCTGACGGATCATGTGACACTGAAGACTGGAGTAATGATGCTGAAAATCACTGGATATAAATTACACTTTACTATATATTCACATAGAAAACATTTATTGTAAATAGTAATAATTTCTCACTGTTTTTACTGTAGTTTTGCTGTGGTGAGCAGAAGAGACTAAAAAAAACATTTTTAAAAAGCATACAACATGGACTACATGCCTCAAAACTTCAGATTTGACTTCAAAGAAAATGATGGCCAATGCTGATGTTGAGTTTAGATTAGTATTCTCTGTTGACTCATCTCTCTCTCTCATTCTCTCTGTCCTTCTGTCTTTCAGTTAGATGGAGGAGAGAGAGAGAAGCAGAAGTCGATCTCCACGCAGGGTCCGTCGGGTGGAGCAGGTGGTGGGGAAATGGCTGCGCCGTTCTCGAGACTCTCTCAGCAGGTGAGTAACCACACACACACACACACACACACTCGCACACACACATAAGCTGCTAGGGACTTTGGGGTAGTACCATAGACTGTAAAAAAAGATGGACGACGCGACGTCGCTTCCTTCCATTGTAATGAACTGAAGCCAAAATGGCCGACCGAATGGGCGCTGACATGTTACGCAATACGTAAGTTTGGAGCCTGGGCATGCGCAGAAGGAACCGTCAGTGGAGCCGGAGGCGGAGTCGCGATATCAAACTTCCGCCCAGACGACTGCGTCATCATTCATGTATTTTAAATAGACTATAAAAATTATATACAATTTAAAATTCTACCTATAAAATAATAGGCTATTCTATTTCTAGAGCAATAATACTTTTAAAACAGCAAATTCAGTAGATAAAATCAATATAATATGCCACTAGAAACAACTCTAAATCGTCAGAAACGGTCCTGCCATTTTAAATCAAGTTCAACTAATGTTACAGGAGATCGATTGCTGTAATTAGAGTAAGCTATCATTAGTTTTGTCCTGCTAATTAGGGCCCAAGCGAAAATTCGCGCAGGGCCCTCTTGTTCTTCTAAGGATTATTAGGGCCCAAGCGAAAATTCGCGCAGGGCCCTCTTGTTCTTCTAAGGATTATTATTATTTTTTTTTTTTTTTTTTTTCCGTCTTCCGGGGCTTTTTGGGGGCCTTAACATGCTCAAAAACTCTTGAAAATTGGCACACACATTGGAATCCGCGGCCATTAGGACGCCGGAGAGGCTGGTACCCGGGCGTGGCAGGGGTTCTAGACAGCGCCCACTTGATAAAAGTCTGAAAATTTGGTCCATATGTTAAACATGCTTGCACGTATTAGTATGAAACTCGGTACACATATAGACCTCATCGGGCCGAACAACTTTCGCGCTCTAAGTTAATCGCCACGCCAACAGGAAGTCAGCTATTAAGGGTTGTTTGAAAAACGCATGCTCTGGAATTTGATATACTCCTCCTAGACGATTAATCCGATCGCCACCAAACTCGGTCAGCATGAAGTCAAGACACTGATGATTAAAAATTGCCAGGGGATTTTTGATATCTCGAACGGTTTGGCCGTGGCGAGGCAACGAATTTATGGCGAGAAAAAGGAAACAGGAAATGTGTTATAACGTCTTAATACATATATTGATCTTTATGAAACTTCACGAGTGCGTTCGTTATAGGGAGTCTGATCACATGGATGTGACTATTGTGAGTCAAAGTTATAGCGCCACCAACTGGCAGCAGGAAGTGTATCACTTTTGAAATGTTTTGAGATCACCCTCTTATTTTTACCTGATTTGCTTCAAACTTCATCAGTGTAATGTCAATACACAGCAGATGTAGACCTATGACAGGATTTTTGATATTTGAAATATTGTTGCCATGGCAACAGGTCAAACTGTAATAATATTCTTGAGTGTTTTTGAGGCTCTTAACATGCTTCAAATTGCATGAAACTCTACACACACATCAATATTGTCAACCAGTAGACATGGACAAAGCCATAGAAATGGGCGTGGTGGAGGGGCTCAGTAGCGCCACCTTTTGACAAAAGTGGGGGGGTTAGTTTTCCTACAGTCACCAAACTCGGTACACATATTATTCTCATCAAGCCGGACAATTTTCTAATTTACATTCATTAGCTCCGACCAACAGGAAGTCAGCTATTTTGGTTTGAATGTTAATTTTTTGAAAAAACAGGCTATGAATTTTATACTACTACTCCTACAGGGTTTATCCAATTTACACCAAGCTTTTTTTAACTTGTTGCTAACACATTGAAGTTGTTTAATTGCAAACGGATTTTGGATATCTCAAACGGTTTGGCCGTGGCGAGGCAACGAATTTATGGCGAAGAAAAGGGAAACAGGAAATGTGTTATAACTTCTGCATACATTGATTGATGTTTATGAAACTTCAGGAGTGTGTTGGTTGTAGTAGTCTGATCACATGGATGTAACTATTGTGAGTCAAAGTTATAGCGCCACCAAATGGCAGCAAGAAGTGTATCACTTTTTAAAATGCTTTGAGATCACCCTCTTATTTTTACCTGATTTGCTTCAAACTTCATCAGTGTAATGTCAATACACAGCAGATGTAGACCTATGACAGGATTTTTGATATTTGAAATATTGTTGCCATGGCAACAGGTCAAACTGTAATAATATTCTTGAGTGTTTTTGAGGCTCTTAACATGCTTCAAATTGCATGAAACTCGACACACACATCAATATTGTCAACCAGTAGACATGGACAAAGCCATAGAAATGGGCGTGGTGGAGGGGATCAGTAGCGCCACCTTTTGACAAAAGTGGGGGGGTTAGTTTTTCCTACAGTCACCAAACTCGGTACACATATTATTCTCATCAAGCCGGACAATTTTCTAATTTACATTCATTAGCTCCGACCAACAGGAAGTCAGCTATTTTGGTTTGAATGTTAATTTTTTGAAAAAACAGGCTATGAATTTTATACTACTACTCCTACAGGGTTTATCCAATTTACACCAAGCTTTTTTTTAACTTGTTGCTAACACATTGAAGTTGTTTAATTGCAAACGGATTTTGGATATCTCAAACGGTTTGGCCGTGGCGAGGCAACGAATTTATGGCAAGAAAAGGGAAACAAAGTGTTATAACTTCTGCATACATTAATTGATTTTGATGAAACTTTGGCTTAGTCTTCGTTGTACAAGGCTGATCACATGGATTTGACTATTGTGATTCAAAGTCATAGCGCCACCAACTGGAAGCAGAAAATGTGTCACTTTCAGCATACATTGAGATCACCCTCTTATTTTTACCTGATTTGCTTCAAAATTCATCAGAATAATGTTAAAACTTGGCACATGTAATCCTTTGAAAATGGGCAGGGAGGAGGGGGTCTATAGCGGCACCTTGTAGTGCAGTAAATGTGGAGTGAATTTGACATAGTCCTTTGATGTTTAACCGTTTTAAGTGCCTATTGCCCGCTGTGCACAGTTGCCCTGAAGCCACCGGGGTGGCGGTGCCACCGGGCTTGGGCCCGCCATCGCTGCTCGTTATTATTTTTTTTTTTTTTTTTTTTTCCGTCTTCCGGGGCTTTTTGGGGGCCTTAACATGCTCAAAAACTCTTGAAAATTGGCACACACATTGGAATCCGCGGCCATTAGGACGCCCGAGTGGCTGGTACCCGGGCGTGGCAGGGGGCTCGACAGCGCCCCCTTGAAAAAAGTCTGAAAATTTGGTCCATATATTAAACACGCTTGCACGTATTAGTATGAAACTCGGTACACATATAGACCTCATCGGGCCGAACAACTTTCGCGCTCTAAGTTAATCGCCATGCCAACAGGAAGTCAGCTATTAAGGGTTGTTTGAAAAACGCATGCTCTGGAATTTGATATACTCCTCCTAGACGATTAATCCGATCGCCACCAAACTCGGTCAGCATGAAGTCAAGACACTGATGATTAAAAATTGCCAGGGGATTTTGATATCTCGAACGGTTTGGCCGTGGCGAGGCAACGAATTTATGGCGAGAAAAAGGAAACAGGAAATGTGTTATAACGTCTTAATACATATATTGATCTTTATGAAACTTCACGAGTGTGTTCGTTATAGGAGTCTGATCACATGGATGTGACTATTGTGAGTCAAAGTTATAGCGCCACCAACTGGCAGCAGGAAGTGTATCACTTTTAAAATGTTTTGAGATCACCCTCTTATTTTTACCTGATTTGCTTCAAACTTCATCAGTGTAATGTCAATACACAGCAGATGTAGACCTATGACAGGATTTTTGATATTTGAAATATTGTTGCCATGGCAACAGGTCAAACTGTAATAATATTCTTGAGTGTTTTTGAGGCTCTTAACATGCTTCAAATTGCATGAAACTCGACACACACATCAATATTGTCAACCAGTAGACATGGACAAAGCCATAGAAATGGGCGTGGTGGAGGGCTCAGTAGCGCCACCTTTTGACAAAAGTGGGGGGGTTAGTTTTTCCTACAGTCACCAAACTCGGTACACATATTATTCTCATCAAGCCGGACAATTTTCTAATTTACATTCATTAGCTCCGACCAACAGGAAGTCAGCTATTTTGGTTTGAATGTTAATTTTTTGAAAAAACAGGCTATGAATTTTATACTACTACTCCTACAGGGTTTATCCAATTTACACCAAGCTTTTTTTAACTTGTTGCGAACACATTGAAGTTGTTTAATTGCAAACGGATTTTGGATATCTCAAACGGTTTGGCCGTGGCGAGGCAACGAATTTATGGCGAGAAAAGGGAAACAGGAAATGTGTTATAACTTCTGCATACATTGATTGATGTTTATGAAACTTCAGGAGTGTGTTGGTTGTAGTAGTCTGATCACATGGATGTAACTATTGTGAGTCAAAGTTATAGCGCCACCAAATGGCAGCAAGAAGTGTATCACTTTTAAAATGCTTTGAGATCACCCTCTTATTTTTACCTGATTTGCTTCAAACTTCATCAGTGTAATGTCAATACACAGCAGATGTAGACCTATGACAGGATTTTTGATATTTGAAATATTGTTGCCATGGCAACAGGTCAAACTGTAATAATATTCTTGAGTGTTTTTGAGGCTCTTAACATGCTTCAAATTGCATGAAACTCGACACACACATCAATATTGTCAACCAGTAGACATGGACAAAGCCATAGAAATGGGCGTGGTGGAGGGGCTCAGTAGCGCCACCTTTTGACAAAAGTGGGGGGGTTAGTTTTTCCTACAGTCACCAAACTCGGTACACATATTATTCTCATCAAGCCGGACAATTTTCTAATTTACATTCATTAGCTCCGACCAACAGGAAGTCAGCTATTTTGGTTTGAATGTTAATTTTTTGAAAAAACAGGCTATGAATTTTATACTACTACTCCTACAGGGTTTATCCAATTTACACCAAGCTTTTTTAACTTGTTGCTAACACATTGAAGTTGTTTAATTGCAAACGGATTTTGGATATCTCAAACGGTTTGGCCGTGGCGAGGCAACGAATTTATGGCAAGAAAAGGGAAACAAAGTGTTATAACTTCTGCATACATTAATTGATTTTGATGAAACTTTGGCTTAGTCTTCGTTGTACAAGGCTGATCACATGGATTTGACTATTGTGATTCAAAGTCATAGCGCCACCAACTGGAAGTAGAAAATGTGTCACTTTCAGCATACATTGAGATCACCCTCTTATTTTTACCTGATTTGCTTCAAAATTCATCAGAATAATGTTAAAACTTGGCACATGTAATCCTTTGAAAATGGGCAGGGAGGAGGGGGTCTATAGCGGCACCTTGTAGTGCAGTAAATGTGGAGTGAATTTGACATAGTCCTTTGATGTTTAACCGTTTTAAGTGCCTATTGCCCGCTGTGCACAGTTGCCCTGAAGCCACCGGGGTGGCGGTGCCACCGGGCTTGGGCCCGCCATCGCTGCTCGCAGCTATATTTATTATTTTATACCCATAAAAATAATAAGTAACTGCCAGATAACGATCACCTGCTTTTTCCCGACATTGTTAACATTAGGTGTGTTATCTTAACTAATAACATTTATTAATTAGCTTATAACACCCATATTTAATGTTACAGAAAAAGGTTCAGTGATCCGTCAGATCCTGTAGGTCGGTTAGTACAGTTTACTGCTGAACAACTCATTTTGTTGGTGTTAAATAACAAAGAAATCGAAAATTAACAGTTAGTTAATACATCTTCAATCTCCCCTCGAAGCTCCGACAGTCCTCAGACAACCTGTCAATCAACTTCGAATCAATGACGACACGCCCCGTTTTTATAGCATCAAATTGCTAGCTAAAATCTAAATCATCACAAAAACGAACAATTGAATATATATCAGTGTGATAACAACTACCTTAAATGACCAAAACCATTTTTCATAAAGTTTTATTTGAAGCAGAATTTATTTTTAAGTTTTCACTGAAGTCTCATTCGACTGCATTGAGAGGGCGGGGTTTATGACCTGTACTGCATCCAGCCTCCAGGGGGCGATCAAAGAGCCCGTGGCTTCACTTTTCAGAACGTATGAGACACACCCGGGTAGTACACGCAGCATTTTATTTCAACCACCATTTTTAAAAATTACGACCGATGGATCTATGACGCAGTTCAGGCTTTATTAAGCTTATATGCAGAGGATGAAATCCAGCGGGAACTGGAAAGTCATGTGCAGTCCTGCGTCACCAGAACAATCTTCACAGTACTTTAGACTGTAATGGAAACAGGTCTGGGGGAAAAAAAGTTCCTGGGACAAATTGTTCGTGGTAATTTCAGGGGAAACCTTGTATCTCCATATTTCGTCATTTTTATTTTTTGTCATAAATCATTAATATCGGTCACCGTTTATGTCTCTTTGTGGGTTTTGCACATTTTTATTGTATGAAAAGTATTGAAAAGAGCTTGTGACTAAACCTTGGCTCTTCAAGCTGTCAGTCAAACCTCATAACTCCGCCCCTCCGCGAGCGTCTCTGCTTGTTTGCAATGCAAGCGTAAATAAAAAACTGGTTCTTTGAATAAATACAGTGTTTTCTTTACCAAAAAAAACACTATATATAATGTTTTATGTATTTGAGGAGCGAGAAGAGTGTCTCAGCCAAGACTGTCTTAAAAAGTCTTCATCTTTAATAATGTGAGATTTTGACAAAATGACTGGAAAAACGGAGCGGCCACATTAAATAGCTACAGTAAACTTTATTAGGTGTAAGTTGATGCAAACGTAATGAGACGCACCTTAAAGCTCTTTGAAGCTGCACTGAAACTGTAAAACTAACATCTTGGATGACATGGGGGTGAGTAAATTATCAGCAAATTTTATTTGAAAGTGAACTAATCCTTTAAAAGCATTTTGAAAGAGCTGCTTTCAAACACTCCTGTGTGTTTCTGTGTAAAATATGTCTATTTATTACAATATGTTCTTTTGAAGCGTTGATCATTGTAGCCAATCACAAACATGTCTGATGAGCACATGAACACAATGGCCAATCAGAGGCGACGCTTCTGAAAATTTCAGTTTTGACTTGGTATGAAAGTCGGTACTTTTGACAACACTAGGATAAATTCAGTTCGTGAATGAAGCTTTGCACCATTTTTTGGACAGAGAAGCCTATAATCCCAACTAACAGGGAACTTTCTCAGAACGTTCTGCCAAGGTTCTTTTAAAGTTATGAACAAACATTCTTCCAGTAATATTAATATGTTCGTTCAAAGTAATCCGGTCTTTAATAATGTTAACACAAAAACATTATCTATACATCGTTCATGGAGTTCTGAAATGTTTTAGTTGGATGTTCGTCTAACTTTTAAGAATGTTACTTCTTGTTTCAGAACGTCCAGAGAACATTCTAAAGTAACGTTCACATAATGTTTATAGAATGATAAACTGGAATGTTCCTTTAAACTGGATGTTTTGAACATTCCGAGAACATTCAGAAATAACGTTAATGGGAACAAATATGTTTTTTTTAGCTGGGAATGTGGAAACGTCCTTCACATTTGGAGCTCCAGAACTTCAGAAGCCGCTTTAATGACGTTTAGATGCAGTCATGGAAGATGGTTGATTTAGGCTCTGTCCCAAATGGTGCCGTCCTCATCCCTTGTAGTCTTCTTTTGATGTAGTGCACACTTTGATGATGCAATGTCACATGGACTGTGAACAACACACAGAGCAACCACCAAACCCCATGTGTTTCACAGACTGTGTGGGTTGAAGCCATCGTTTGGTTTTCTCTAAACCCATCCAGACAGAGGAAAAGAACACTAATCAGATCATAGTACTGTTTTCCATTAATTAGAGTCGCAGGTTTATGGCCTTGCTTTCCAGATGGGCCCAACCATAAATTCCAGCTTTGTGAAGCTTAAATATTCTGCTTAGCGAGATTTTTTTTTTTGATTCATCATTGCTTGCTTTTGTTAAGCAAGGATGCATTAAATTAATCAAATGGACAGTAAAGACATTTTTTAACTTTTTATTCTTATTCTCTTTCTCTCTCAAAGGGAGCGTATTTTAGGAGGCAGGAGGTCTCGCTCTGGGGATTCGGGTCAGCAGAACTTCCCTGTGAAGGTGACGGTGGAGGTGATCAGAGACGCCGTCCTGGACTCCCATGGCTTCACTCTCTCAGCACAGCACCCCCTGCTGGTCAGGGACGTCACTCCAGGTGCGCGCACACACGCTGGAGCAGGTTGTTTTTAAACACAGATTATGATCTAAGTGAAGCCGGGTTTGGATACTCTCCTTACTGTGCGTGAGAAAATGTGCCCAGAGGACAGAAAGAGTACAAATGAGCTCTGTTATATTTCTCAGAGACACCAATAAGATAAAATAGAGGCTTCTAAGAAGATTATTATGTATTAATAACAGTTAATAACAGTTTTTTTTTCTGTATATTTTCCATTTTCATTATAGTTAAAGTTTTTGTAATTTACCTTTTTTTTGTAGTTTCTATTACTATTTTGAATTAGTTTTATATTTTCAATTTTCATTATAATTTTAGTTAAAGTTTTAGTAAATTAGTTGTTTTTGTTCAGTTTCTGGAATTATATAGTTTTTATTAATATGTTTGTTTTTGTTTTTATATTTTTTAATTTTCATTTTAATTAAAGTTTTAATATTTTTTGTTTGTCATTTTTTTGTAAAGTTATTTTTTTAATTATATAGTTTCTAATACTATTATGAATTAGTTTTTATTTTTATTTTTCATTTTTTGTCTTCCTACATAGGAATGTTGTGTTCCTACATATATATATATATATATATATATATATATATATATATATATATATGTTTTTATTTATATTTTGAATACATTTTTATTTTATATTTTTATTGTCATTTTAGTTAGTTTGTTTAATATATAGTTTTTATTAAAATTTTGAATCAGTTTTTATTTTTATATTTTATTTTTCATATTAATTTTAGTTAAAGTTTTAGTAATTTTTTTTGTTATATAGTTTTAGTAATCCTTTTAATCAGTTTTTATTTTATATTTGTCATTTTCATCTTAATTTTAGTTAAAGTTTTAGTAATTTTGTTGTGTGTTTTTGTCATTTTTTTATTGTATATTTTTTTTATTAATTTTATTTGATTTAGTATATGGCAACTAGTTGAATTTTTATATTTTACTTTATTTCAGTTAATGTTTATTTTATTTAAAGCAACAAAAATGGATTTAGTTTTAGTTTCAGTTAACTATGACAACCCTTCGTAAGAAACTCTCTCCTGCTTCTCAAATGTTCATCCTGAGAAAAATCTCCTTTATAGCCTTTTCCTCTGGATGTTTGTGTCTATAAATCTCACTTCTGCATCAGACTGAATGTTCACGCTCTCTGATGGTGGAACCGTGAGAAAGGACGTGACACTTGAGCTGGTGTGTGTGAGCTGAACACCTGCTCCTCTCTCGTTTATGTAATTCATTAAGATGCAGGTGCACAAGCTCCTTCACACATCATCTCTTCCTCTCAAACATGCACTGACACAAGCTGATTGCATTTATTCCCATTCTGAACTCTTACTGACACCACAATATCTCACACACATAGAATCCAGAATTTCAATATTATGGCCAAAATCTATGGCAGCATGTATCGTTGACAGAAGTCAATACCAGAATGCATTGCAGCGAGCGCATTAAATGGAATTGATGCGATTAAAGCGTTTACATGCTTGTTTATTGCGATTAAAATGGACATGCACCACATATTTTACTACAATCATAGTTACTACAATTATGAGCTTAATTGCATCACTTTAATTGAAGTATTGTGTTTACATGAGATAAAGTTTAATTGCAATATTGCCTAAATCTCATTATAATCTCATTATGAGGGTGCATGAATTATCCCAGATTTTTTTACACATTGTTTACTTCATGCACTAGGTCTTCACAGTGGGGAGAAAACAGCATTATAAAACCAAACCAATTTCACAGAAAAGAGGCTCAGAGATTAATTGCACATCAAAGTCTTTCAAGGAAATATTTGGCCATATTTGCAGCTGTTTTGAGCATCTAAGACCAAGTCTTGTCTGCTTGAATGGGAAAATCAAGTCTCCCACCGGAAATCTGGTCTCCTTTAGGACCCATGCGGTAATGCCTGATCAAAAGTTGTTAGCGCGATGTCTTGACTAATTATAATCTATTTCACTATTGCGTGATGTTTATGGCATTAAGTGCACAAACAACATGCTTGAAATATAAAATGAATACCTGTTTGTTGCATAATAAAACAAACAGGAAACAATGCCTAAACATGTATTTTATTTATAAGGATAGGGATGAAACATACTCTGTTCTTTAAAAGTAATTTAATATTAATTTTACACAATGAGTGCGTTTACATGCACGTTCTTAAGCCGATTATGCTTAATAAGCCGACAATGAGCGTGGTCATGTAAACGCTGTACCCCGTATTCTTTTATTGGAGTATTGTCATAAACAGCTTGAGCGTAAACCGGTCGGATTTGCCTCTTACACTGATTTCGTGTGGCATTAACCTGCTTTCTGTCTGCTTATTGAAGTGTGCATGTGTGGTACGTGACAGAAACACATCCTTAGTGCTGATTTCAAATGCATCCAGACAGAGCGAGCATTTTGCGGGAAAGGAAGAAGGAAATATCATAAACACAGACTCTTTCAAGACCCAGAAAATTGTAAAAATGTGTTCTCATCTCTCGTGCAGCAGAAGTAGAAGTGGTCAGTCAAAACACTGCAACTGTAACGGCATGAGAGAATAATATATGAGCCGTAAGTTTCTCGCTGACATGTTGCAAGCTTTATTTAACATCACAACTGACATAACAGTACTCAGAGTCAGATATGCAAATGATTATTTTTTGACGTCACTACAGGAAAATAACCTGATGTTTTAATAAAGTCATGTAAACATGGTTTACTTGTGTTGTCAGGTTACTGGTGTGCATGTAAATGTGCTCAATAATAGCAATGTGATATAGTATATAATATTACTATTATACATTTTTAATAAAATAAAGGGTTAGTTCACCCAAAAATGAAAATAATTACTCACCCTCATTACATTCCACACCTGTAAGTCCATCGTTACTCTTCAGAGTGCAAATTAAGATATTTTTGATGAAATCCGATGGCTCAGTGAGGCCTGCATAGCCAGCAATGACATTTTCTCTCTCAAGATCCATAAATGTACTAAAAACATATTTAAATCAGTTCATGTGAGTGCAGTGGTTCAATATTAATATTATAAAGTGACGAGAATATTTTTGGTGCGCCAAAAAAATTAAATAACGACTTATATAGTGATGGCCGATGTCAAAACACTGCTTCAGGAAGATTCAGAGCGTTAAGAATCAGTGTATCGAATCATGATTCGGATCACATGTCAAACTGCTGAAATCACGTGACTTTGGCGCTCCGAATCGCTGATTCGACACACTGATTCTTAACGCTCCGAAGCTTCCTGAAGCAGTGTTTTGACATCGGCCATCACTATATAAGTCGTTATTTTGGTGCACCAAAAATATTCTCATCGTTTTATAATATTAATATTGAACCACTGTACTCACATGAACTGATTTAAATATGTTTTTAGTATATTAATGGATCTTGAGAGAGGAAACATCATATGCAGGCCTCACTGAGCCATCGGATTTCAACAAAAATATCTTAATTTGCGAACCAAAGGGGTCACTCGGGGTCCTAAAGGAGACCTGATTCCTGGGGGGACTCGATTCCTCAACACAACGACAGCTGCAGTGACATGATGACTTCATAATCAGTGATTGGCGGTTTTATTTAGAAAGCAGACTTATTAATATGAGTGCACTGTCTTTGTATATCTAAAGTCTTTGTTGCACATCAACATCATTGCCCTAGTTACAGAGACTCCGCTGACATTTTTAGCAAGACATTTGTAGCAAGTCTGTCCATGAAACTGAAGATGTTTCCCACCATTTGTAGAGCACTTCAAATCCAAGTTAGCCACTTATAAGGTTCAATTTTAGTCTGCCTATACAGACTGTAGACGGCACGGCCGCTCTCTAGATCTTGCAGCAAAACTGTTGTGTGAACTTGCGTTCTCACACACACAATCATTCTGCAGTGCTGACTTCTGTCTTTTTTTGCAGCAGAAACAGCTGATAAAAGCCCAGAGGGAGAACCTCACAGCCCTACAGCACATAATTATGTGAGAGGAGACGGAGAGGGAGAGATGGTTGGGACTAAGGGGATGTTGTCAGGGCAGATTGTGTGTATGTGTATGTGTGTATATTTTGGCTTGAAGACAAATGAGTGTAAATGGCAGAACAGAGCAATGCAGACACTCAATCCACAGAAGCACCAGACGTGACATTAATAATGAATTAACAATGCAACTTTCTCAATAGTGTGCATTCACTAGTGGCGTGTGTGAAGGAGGGCATCACTTTAACTTTTAGGGATGGTGATTTGAATAAAGCCCTAACATATTCACTGATGATGATGATAATAATAATAAATGTATCATCATATTAGAATGATTTCTGAAGGATCATGTGACACTGAAGACTGGAGTAATGATGCTGAAAATTCAGGAATAAATTACACTTTACTATATATTCACATAGAAAAAATGGCTATTTTACATTGGAATAATATTTCACAATATTACTGTGTTTTTAAACAAATAAATGCAGCCTTGATGAGCATAAAAGTCTCCTTTTAAAAGCATTCAAAATTTGACTGTAGTTTATCAATCTTTCATTCCGAAAATTGATGATCAGTAAATCAAATCAAATCATTTTAATCAGTGGATTAGTGACAAAATCCTGTGCCACGAGATCTTGCAATATTAAAATTTGACAAGATTTGTCATTGAGGTAGAGCTCTTGAAGAAGCAAAGAAAAAAATTAAAAAAGGAAAATTAACTTTGAGCAAGTTTGGAGGAAAATTGGAGGTATGGAAACATTTTAAACTAGTCGTGAGGAGTGACAACATATGTGTTGGCTTTGTCTCGTTCATTAATCGCGGCACGCTGCTCGCCTATGACAGCAAAAAAACGGGCACTTCTGAATAAACAAACAACGCAGTTTACATGCTTCTTCCTTGTCATATTTTTCATTAAGATAATAATTAATAAATGCACGCACAATTATGAACTTGATAAATGTTACAGATATGTTTTTCTATGCACAAACAAAAACTTACATGTGCAAAATTCAGAATTAAATGAATGTGCTGCAATTTGTACAAAAAGAGTCTGTAGTAGCCTACTGTTTTATTTCTAAATTTCATTTAGTATCAATTGTATCTTAATTTTAATACATTTTTCATCAACCAATTGCCTGGATTTAATACATAAAAAGCAATATAGCAGACAATATAATAATGACATGGAGGCGCCGGCGCGTCGCGGTCACTTACACCATTTAAAACTCGTAACGCACTGTCACTGACACACATATTATGTTGAAATAACAGTATGTAAGTAACATTATTAATAATAATTAATCTTTAAGGATATTTGATTGAATGCTGAATGTTGTGCTTGTTCAATTTAATAAAATTAAAACTTTGATTATGATCATTAAAATAATTGAATATTTAATATTGAGTGGCCAATTTTTGTTCATTTATTAATAGTATTTATATAATATATATATATAACTGTGCAGCTCCCCCCTGTAGCCTAAATGATCTAGCACAGCAGCACCTGCGTTGCCCCAGGTTATAACGGCCCACATGTTAAAAATGGTCGGGTTTAAATCGGGCTCATAATTACAGTGAACGTGTCGGGCTGGGCTCGGGACGGGCTTGATTTGTTGGGCCCGATCTAAGCTCTACATTGAGGTGAAAAACTGAAATTGCCAATTGGTGAAAATTGCCATGATGGAGCTTGAGGGTGAAATTGTCATGATCACTAGTGAGAGTGCCCTAATCGGCCACTAGAGGGCAGTCCATCCCAGACTCTTGTTTTCACCCCTTGGACTACATTACCCATAACACACTTCCCGGACTCATTATCCCATGTCATTGCACCCAGCTGTTTTGTGTTTCCTCATTAGTGTCTGTCTATTTATGTCCTTGGTTGACTTATGTTATGTGCACGTCTGTATCTCTGGCTGTCTGTTTTTGTGGACTGTTCCTTGGATTTTGACCCTTGCCTGTTTTGTGATATACGCCTGTGGATTACCAAATAAATGCTGCGCTTGGATCCCAACATCTTGTCTGTGTGTACATGACAGAAATTAGTATTACATTTACATTACATTACTGTGCCCACCGCGGCACCGTCTCTACTGTCATTTTGCTTTTTGTTATAGAAATAAAAAACATTTAATTCAGTTGGATAACAGCCACTTCAAATTATTGTAAACATCTGCTCTGCTCATCCAGCATGAGCTGCAGAGTCGCACACAGTGAATCAGGAATCACGTGAGTAAGGTGAGATGACCATGGTGAAGGATTTGTTGAAAAATGTCTTATCTTAGAATGAGCTCCACTCTCTATTTACAGAGTACGTGCAATCGCGAATTCGAAAGCGAAAGTAAAACGCGAGCTCCCTGATATGCGCAAATTCGGCTGCGTCTCTCAATATCAAACCTATCTTAGGCTGTGTAGTTTTAACCACCTCTGTTTTGTTCTGTGTTTGCATATTGAATAGAATAGCAATGTGAAAAGACAGGCACACAATAAGACACTCCATCCACAGAAGCATCTTTCACAATCGCACTGCGATTACTCATAGTTCGGATTAGAGATTTGAACAAACCCTTTACACCATGAATGACATCTTAAATCATGTGACTTGCTGAAGAGAGGTGTGTTATTTGGTTTCTAAATGATCAGACATTTACCTGGCGGAATATAAAACAGACACCGGCTTACAGTACAGATGGAGGTTTTGTTCAGTATGCATGAAACTAGAGTCGTGTCTTAATATTTATTATTATGTGTGTGTGTTTATTTGTAGGAGGCCCAGCAGACGGACAGCTTTTTCCTGGAGATCAGATCCTAAAAGTGAACAATAAAGCCATAGAAGATCTTTCCCCTGAAAACACGGAGCAGATGATTAGGTGATTAGAGGAACACCACTGAAATAACTTTGCTGAGTCGATGTTGCTTGCTTGTATCTTACCCTACTGCAAATATGATTTTGTAATGATGTAATTTTTATGCTCCGCCCCTTAGGGAATGCCAGGACTCTGTAACCATGACGATCCTCAGAAATATGACGGTGTGTACTGAAGATCCATGTACTGAAGAAGACTGAATCTTCTTCCATTTGTCTTGTTATACTGAAACTGAAGGATTTTTTTGTACTGTTAATAATAATAATATCTTTTATTTATAAAGCGCCTTTCCCAGCTCTAGGTCGTTGCACAGAGCAGGATTATTATCGTTAACTAAAACTAAAATGAAAACTATTAAAAACATTTTTGTTAATTGAAATAAAGCTGAAATAAAATAAAATATGAATATTTGTTAAAAACCCTAAACAAAATGAAATGTTGCCTTGGCAAAAGTTGAAGCACTAAAAATATTAACTGAAAATAATACATTAACTGAATTAATACATTAAACCTAAATAGCAATATTTTAAATAATAATGAAATAACAAAAGCACATAACAACATGACTAAAAATGTAAGTAAAGTTAAAATGAAACCTAATAAGCTAATTCAAAATAGTAATACAGCTATAATAAACTAAAACACTGGTTCAGAGTAGCAATAATATAGAGTCATAACAACAATATGCACAAATACTGTCACGGATGGCACAGAGACAAGAAGGTAAGATCCAAATGCAGCTTTAATAGGGCAATCCAAAAATCGTAGTCACTGCCAGGCAGAACAGTCCATAAAAATCAAGAAAAACAAAACAGAAGCCAGTGACCATAAATGAAACCTCAATAACAAAAGCAGAAACTAACCAGGTATAAATAGACAGACACAAATGATCAAACACAAAACAGCTGAGTGCAATGATGGGATAATGAGTCCGGGAAGTGGGTTATGGGAAATGAAATGAAGTTGGAGTGCCCTCTAGTGGCTAACTAGGGCACTCCAACTTGTAATCATGACAAATACATACTGAACAAATGGCAACACTAACAAAAGAAAACTAGTGGTTCATAATTTGACAGCTAAAGGCAGTACATTAACTGTGCAATAAAAAGTTTTCCCAATATTTTCCATTTATTCTTTCTCAGAACTACAGAAAAACAGTCATGGAATCATTAAAAAGCTAAAATTATTAAATGGAATCTAATCTACCATTTCTATTTCTAACTAGTGAGTCATATTCATTTTTCCTTGAACCCCACATACAGGTGTCAGAATTTAAAGAAAACTTCTTTTTGCTTTCAGAATCCCAAGTCTTCATTCATAACAGCAGAGAAGAGAGCTCGCCTGAGAAGAAACCCCGTTAAAGTGCGCTTTGCAGAAGAGGTGGTGGTCAACGGACACACTCAGGTAAAACTCGAATCTGAAGCCAACTCTGGACACAACCAGAACAATTCTTGTGTCCTGTTTCCTGTTGTCACTTATGAATCACCACAACACCCTACGTCAAACGGGTCCTGCCAAAATCAGCAAACAGAGCTTCTAATAGCAGACTTTAATAATCAGCGATTGCCTCTATTATTTTTAAGGCGGGACTAATGCCATATTGCACGTTGCACTTTCTCTCGTTCAGCCATGTTTTATTCACTGTTTGCAGGGAAACTCTCTTCTCTTCCTGCCCAACGTTCTGAAGGTCTACCTGGAGAACGGCCAGACTAAAGCCTTCAAATTTCACAAGACCACCACTGTCAAGGTTTGAGATTGTTGTTTTGGTTTCTGTACTCAGTATTATGGGGTGCTGTGGCACTGCAGGGGGTCCGTCAGTTATTGTTTGATCTTAACCTTATTTTTGTGAAAAGATGAAAATATGCATTTGGCAAAAATACAATTTTATGTTAACTTCAGGCAAAGCTAACATGTATAAGATTTAATGCAGTGTTTTTTTAGTTTTTTTTAGGGCTGTCAAGTGATTACAAGATGTGACGATTAATTAATCAAATTAAGATAATAATAATAAAAATAATAAAGGTAATTTAAAGTCATTATTGTGTAAAATAAGAAAAGCATCAAAAAGACATTGTAAAAAATAACTTTAGAAATAAATATTTAATTTGATTCAACATAGAGTTTTATTATACATAAACTTTTAGGCTACAACGGCCATGATTTTTTTTCTTCAGAAGCTGCATCTGATTTTGTATTAGATATATTTACACACCAAAACAGTTTGGTTACCAAAATGTTTTCTCTGTTTCACAAAAGAAAGAAAGTCGTACAGGTTTTTTTTTTTTAAACAAAATAATAAGTAACTAAAACTGCCAGTAGGTGGTGGTAAATGTCTAAATGAGTAAGTCATTGAGTCATTCGATTCATTCAAATGGCTGATTCATTCAAGAATTAAGTAAATGGCTCTCTTTATGAATGAGTCATTGAATCATTGGTTCACCCAATTGATTCGCTCAAAAAGCTGATTCATTCAGAAACAAAACACCGCTGTGTGTTGCTCGGAGATGCACAACAGTTCTGCTCTGGCTTTATTGGGAATATTTTCATTGGCAAAATTGAGCAAAAACAGACAATATTGTGTCTAAAACACAATATTAACTTCTTATTTATTGAACTGTTGTATAAAATCAATATCACATTTGCACTCCTGCTATTTGGGACAAAAACAGCAGTCGTGTGATATTGAGCCTGTTACTCGTGTGATATTGCTTAACTATCATATAATATTTAAATATGAGACAAAAACTCACAGGGGCATTTTTGCCCTGATATCTTGAGTTTTAGGGTCATATAACTACATTCTATAGTCTCCATCACACAGTGAGCTGTTGCCCTGCTTTATGTTTATCACCAATCATTGTTACTTTATATTCTAAGACTTTTACATTTACTTCTCACAAACTTCTAAAATTCATACTGACTTCATGTGGATGTGGTACTGAAGCTGTCTCTGTGTGCAGGATATCGTGTTGACTCTGAAAGAACGGCTGTCCATTCGATCTATTGAGCATTTCTCACTGGTGCTGGAACAGCAATATAACATCACCAAACTGCTGCTGCTGCACGAGGAGGAGCTCATACAGAAGGTAACGCTCACTGACTGACTAAAGTAGCAGTGCTTTTAACTGGGGTTTGTTTTTTGGAGATGGAGAGGCTTTCAAAATAATGCTATGTGTAAGAAGCTATCTTTTACAATTTCGGCAATATACGGCAATATGTGTAGCATGACAAATAGCAAATACAAATAGAACACTCTAGCAACCACGTCAGAAGCAACCACCTAACAACGACTCAACACCCTAGCAACCACCCAGAACATCCAAGCAATGACCTAGCAACCACCCAGAACACCTTAGCAACCGAGTGCCACATTACACGCCTAACATGCCTTATATAGTGCAATTAACATCAAGCACTCTCTCAACAATGCAATTTTGATGCAAGGTTTACAGATATGTTTCATTTTCTCTGTCATGTTTCTGCTCTTTCAGGTGGTCCAGAAGAAGGATTCGCACGACTACAGGTGTCTGTTCAGGGTCTGTTTCATTCCCAGAGACCCCATGGACCTCCTGCAGGATGATCCCGTGGCCTTTGAGTACCTCTTCCAACAGGTCTCACACTTTGATTATAGAAATAAAGCACAGCTTTAAGCAGGCTTATTAACGGTAACGCTTTAGTATGGGAAACCATTCTCACTTTTAACTAGTTGCTTATTAGCTTGCATATTACCTGTTTATTAGTACTTAAAAGCACATATTAATGACTTATTCTGCATGACCATATTCTACATCCCATAATCCTACCCAATACCTAAACTTGAATGGTACAACAACTACCTTACTAACTATTAATAATCAGTAAATTAATAGTTTATTGAAGCAAAAGTCATAGTTAATAGTGAATATGTCTTCCCCATACCAAAGTGTTACCCTAAAAACATTTCTGTTAATTTGAATAAAGCTGAAATTAAATTAAATATAAATATTAGTTAAAAACTACTACTAAATGACAATGAGAAATGTTGCCTTGGCAATAAACCGAAATAATAGTTGAAGCACTAAAATTAATCATTGGAAATAAATAAAGAATAAAACTGAAATAACAAGAAATTAAACCTAAATAGCAGTATTTAAAAAAAAAAAAACTAATAAAATGACAAAAGTACATAGCGAAATTACAAAAAATATTAAACTAAAATTAACATAAAAATAAAAATAAATGCTAATTCAAAAGATGAATAAAACTAAGAACACTGTGTTATTTTAGTATCATACTGTTACTGTTTTATTCATGTTTTGAATTCATTTTCATTTTGGCCAATCACAACACACTGCTCCAGTTGACCAATCAGAGCACATTGTGCTTTTCAGAAGGAGGGGCTTCATAGAGACAGGAAATAAACAGGGGTGTGTTTCCCGTACATCGATGTAACTCGCTGCTTCACTACCATAGTACGATGCATCGAACAGCTTCTCAAAACCGTATTGTTGCAAATTTGTCGTTCAACCACACTGGTTAATGATGTCACGCAGATGGTGGAGTAATAACTTCTTTTAATGAATCTGTTTGAGATCAAATTAATGCCCGATTTTTTGCTATAAATTACAGACATGCCAACTGATGCTGATGTTATTTTTCTTTATTTCCAGATTCAGTCATAGGCTCAAAGTAGGCGTATGCATGCTCTTCAAAAATGGCACATTATATCTCTCAATAAACTAAAAGACGAAAATGACATTTGTATATATTTGAAATAAAAGATATAGATTATACTAAATGTCAGCTTGCCTGTTTTGCTCCAGATGAGTCCACATGTCATTTAAACATGAAACTATGCTTCTAACTGCAGGTCGAGAGCTGTCGTGTTTCAACACAATTTTGCGACGCTGTTTGCGAAGGTTCGTTGGATTTATGGTTTCAGGAAACAGCGACTCATCAAACTATGCTGATAATGATAGAACATGTGACCATAGATGTTAATGATGCTTTTAGGAAACACACCCCAGAGTGTTACTGACAGACTGGGAAGAGAGGAGCTGCAACAATGGAGAATATGAGGAAAATAATCAACATACATTCAAGCATGAAAACATGTAGAGCACAAAAACTACATCAAGACTTTGTAAAAGGGCATAATATCCTCTTGAACTATAGTAACCCTGTTGTGTGTGTGTGTGTAGAGTGTGGGAGATGTGTTACAGGAACGCTACGCTGTAGAGATGAAATGTAACACAGCGCTGAGACTAGCCGCTCTGCACATGCACGAGAAACTGGCGAGCTGCGGGCAGACGACAAGAGCATCTGTTAAGAGCATTGTGTAAGAGCGCACAGATACACTCAAAAATACTCCAGCTACATTATAAAACAGTCATTTAATGCATGTCTGTGCGTCTGTGTGTCAGTAAGGAGTTTGGTTTAGAGAGCTTCATCTCTCCCACCCTGCTGAGAAACATGAGAGAGAAAGATCTGAGGAAAGCTCTCAACCACCACATGAAGAAGATCCAGTCGCTGCTAGAACCACGGCAGAAGGTGTGTGTGCGATAAGATGATCGGTAGATATGAGATTGATGCCTCAAATCATTGTTTTAGAATAAAATATCATAGAACTCTTATGACTTGGTCCAGTAAACAACCACCTGATAACAGCTTTGCATTGTGGATGAGAGTCAGAGTTAATTGCGTTGATTAATAATTTTCATCCTACAACATTTTATCACTGGGGAGAGTTTTGAGGAGAGATCCAGTCAGAACTGATGTCCAGCGCTGTAGATGTGCACATTTGAATTGTACCGTGCTGATCTACCCGGCGGGACACAAGTTGGCATACACTTACTGCAAAAAAATGTTAAAAAATGTAAATATCTGGGAGAAAGAGAAGAGCAGACATATGAAAAAATCTGAAAAAGCACGATGATGTGAAACAGAGCTCAATTCAGTCCGTTTTTCTGTAGGCACACAGAAAGCCGCGTCTCAGACAGCGCAGGAGCACTGAATTAGGGTTGCAAAGGGGGCGGAAAGTTTCCGGTAAATTTCCACGGGAACTTAACCTGAGGAATT
This sequence comes from Chanodichthys erythropterus, assembly GCF_024489055.1. Lineage (NCBI taxonomy): Eukaryota > Metazoa > Chordata > Actinopteri > Cypriniformes > Xenocyprididae > Chanodichthys > Chanodichthys erythropterus. The sequence goes on from NC_090221.1 coordinate 36,273,808, forward strand.
ATGGAAATATTCCAATTTGGAAACTTAACAGGAATTTATGGGAATTTATTGGAAATTTTGGGAAATTTATATAAATGTATAATATTTACATAAAAAGTATCATATAAAAACAAATATAAACATTTTGTTTGGTCATAACATAAAATAACAGTTATTTATTTTTCACATTCAATTAATTCTAATTTAGTAAATATGTAAAATATGTTTTTATTGCAACAATTGTTATGTGTTATTTATTTCAGTGTCACATGATCCTTCAGAGATCATTCTAATATGATGATTTGTTGGAAACAGTTGTGCTGCTGAATATTTTTTTTGAAACTGTAATACTATTTTCAGGATTCACTTATTAATAAAATGTTATTAATAAGTGTTTAAATAAGTAAAGTTATTTCTCAAAAGAATCCTAAAAAAAGTATCACAGGTTATAAAAGAATTAAGCAGCAAAACTGTTTCCAACATTGATAACGGAGTAGAATGATTTCTGAAGGATCATGTGACACTGAAGACTGGAGTAATGATGCTGAAAATTCAGCTTTGCATCACAGGAATAAATTATATTTTTATGTATATCAAAATAGAAAAACCATTATTTTAAATTGTATTTATATTTGACAATATTACTGCTTTTTTCTGTATTTTTGATAAAATGTGCATGTTGTCTGGGGGAATACACAGTGCATGCAGGGGGTGTGTCCTCAATAGCCCTGCAGTAAGTAGTGTGCTGTGTGAATGTCAGGTTAAAAATTCAACTAAAATTGCATTAAATATGGTTGTTTTAACCAAAATTATGCTGCAAGATGTTCTTTTCAACTACATTTAAGTACCCTGTCATAGGCTAACCTGCAAATTCCCTGTTTATTCCCATTAATTCCCATATCTTCCCGTTAATTCCCATATATTCCCGTTAATTCCCATGGAAAGTTTCCAGCTTTGAAAATTCACGGAATTTTGCAACCCTATACTGAACTGAGCTCTCTTTCGCTTCATCTTTCTGAGCTTGAATGGACAAATACACAGAAGATTATGTCAAAATATCCATTTTGGCAGGTGTTCACATAAACACAGTTGGTTATGAGATAAGTGAATGAAACAGTTGGAAGAATATTAGATGTCTATCAGTGTATTGGATTCATGCATTCGGCCTTAAAGTGATAGTAGCCTCATAAACCTGCCGCTGTCCGTCATTAATGTTAATCAAATAACAAAAGAAAAAGAGAAAATCACTAAATGTTCTTGACTGAATAACTTTAATAGCTTTTTAAGACAATTTTACCATGTTTTTGTTTCTTTATGAGAAGTGTTTATTTAATTTTAAGATAAAGGTTATATATCATAGCTGTTAAATCTGTGTGTATTGCATGTTTAAACCTTGATATCATTAACCTTGATATCACCTTGATAATATATAGGTTATATCCTGCACATTTTAACAAACATACTGGGTTTTCTATGTGGTATGCAACAGTTGTAAGAGCCTCTGTCTCACTCTTTCAGGTGATTTCTGCATCTCAGGCCCGTTTGGCTTATCTGACCCAGATGGCGGAGCTGATGTCATACAGCGGGAGAAGCTACAACGCCACCATGCTGGTGAGAGAGTTCTGTCCATCTGCCACATTCAGCGTGAATAGCAAACAAAATCTGCTGGGCACAGATATGTTGCGTTTATTTTCCTCTCTTGTCTGACTTTTTTTTTTTTTTAGGTAATGTTACGCTGGATAAAATCTTGTCAAGCATCCTTCCATTTTTAAGGATATTAATTTAAGCATGTTATATAAGCTGGCGGTTCTAGGGAGCAAGAGATTTGGATGAAATAGCAGCATCACTTGCAATTACATAAAAATAAACCTTGAAATGACCTGAAGCCTGAGAGTGATTCATTAAAAAGACCTGGCTCACAAGATTCATTCAACTTTGGACCATTTTAATGATCCTCAGTTAATGAGGACGTATCATGTTTTTTTTCCCATGTTCATCTATATTTAGTGTGAAATGTTGCTGTTTGAGCATGAAAAAGTGTATACTATATCTATATACTATACTATATCCTATATCCCACTATATCAGTGTCAGTGTTTCTGAACTCCCTGAAACGCCTCCATTGTAGTCTTGAGTTTTCTTCACAATATTCCTCATTTAAATAATTCATACGCAGAATAAAGGGGCGGGGCCTGGTTGAGTTAGTTAGTAGTGTGTTGAAACTGGCGGTTATGGTAAGGGGCGGAACATTTCCCTAATGACCAATCACTGGTCCAGCCGACCAATCAGAGCACATTGTGCTTTTCTGAAGGAGGGGCTTCATAGAGACAGGAACTAAACAGAGCGTTACTGACAGACTGGGAAGAGAGGAGCTGCAACAATAGAGAATATGTGGAAAATAATGAACAATATGGCCTCTTTAAGATTTGTTAATGAACTTTTTTGGTTAGACTCAGTCAGATTGGAGGAAATGTGTGTCTTACAGCTGCAGGACAGGGAGTCGTTGGTGAGTTTGCTGGTGGGAGCGAGATACGGGATCAGCCAAATACTAAACCACCAGCTCAACATGATCTCCACCATCATTGACTTCCACTACATCACCCGAATAGAGGTGCTCTCAGAGTCTGACAGAGTCAGCATGGTCAAGATCTACCTGCAGGACATCCAGGTGTGTACACGTCTACAAACAGATTAAAATAAAATGCTGAAACTGTACCTTCAGAACATACAGGTGTGGATAAACACCCAGGGACAGAAATATGTTTTTATCTCTCCCTTTCTATATATGTAAACTATCAGACCATCTCTTTCTCCTGCAACTTGCAGCCTATAGCCCTGTTAATGGAATCCGTAGCAGCTAAAGATCTGGCCTGTCTCCTCGCCGGATACTGCAAACTGCTGGTGGACCCCAACATCAATGTTTTTCGCTGGGGACCGCGACCTAAAATGCGACGCATTCCGGCAGAAGAAGGTAGGAGATTTGGACAAAATATTCACTCAGATTTACCTAAAAAAAGTCCTATAGTACAGTGATCACATGTTACTTTGATATATACCATATCTTGATGTTTGCATGGTATTCCAAAGAGCTTCTATAAATATCATGGTTCTTATTGGCTACAATGCGTACGTATAATATAGCTAATTTGTTTGCCATGTGTAGGGTATGTTTCGCGATGTGGGAGCGATTCAGAAGACAGTTCAGAGGATGACTATGCCATGGAGGGACTGCTGGACACTCCGCTGTCAGAGGACACTATATCCACTCATACAAATGATGGCACGGAGGAAGGAGAGGAAGCCGAGGGGAAAAGTGAAGCAGAGGCAGAAAGGGTCAGAGTGATTGTAACGCATCCCTTTTTAGAGGACGAAGGAGACAATGTGAGCAAGAGAGATTCTGTTGGAGATGAGGATTACGCCGTGAGAATGGACGCCCTTTTGGAGACCGGATGGTACACGGATCCTCGGGTCAATAGCAGCTTTTCCAGTTTGTCCAGTAACTCGCTGAATGCACTGGAGGAGAGTATCAAGGCAGCCATTGGTGGGCTTGGCCATATGGATGCCTCTCTGGAAGAGAAGCCCAGTTCTGGGGCCTCAGGTCTGGATGTCCATCACCCTTACCTCCTAGAGGCACCGGAGCGTTTGCATGAAAGGGGCGGTTCAAACAAACCCGTACGTCCTTGTGACCTGACCTACAATAGTCACTCAGGTCTGTGCTTCTCTGAACTCTCCCAAATGTCAGACAGCTTGCCAAGTCCGCCTGCAGCCAGCGACGATGCATTGAGTGAGGAGGACGATGACGATGAAGGAAATGACGGTCGCGTTTCCGCCATGTCAGCGGAATTTGAGGCAGTGTTGGCCTCCTGCACCACTAACAGCATAAATGCTAAGTTAGCAGGAGTGAACTTTCAGGCACTCTTCACCAGGATTCACAGCCATCCAGCATGTAGACAAGAGGGAAAGAGCTTCCCAAAGAACCAGACAAATGAAGCTAAACAACAGGGGCCATCTTCAAAAAAAATAGCACAATCTGTGCTGAAAAGAACTGTCCCCTCAAATGTCCCTGAAAAATCGAAGGACTCTAGAGACAGTTGTTCAGAATCTGAGGATGAATTTTATGATGCCCAAGATCGATTTACCCCTCCCATTACAGAGCAAGGCCTCACAGGTCAGTGAACGGTCTATTTTTACCAGAAAACATTTGTGCATTCTGAGGAATGTTCCAGGTTCAATACAAGTTAAGCGTTATCAACAACATTTATAGCATAAAGTCAATTACCAGAGAAAGTCGTTTTGACTGGTCCCCCCAAAAACAAGCTAAAATTTATGATATGGTAAAGCGCTAGAAATGAATGCAAACTATGTGGAGGGTTTAAAAGCAGAAATGTAAAGCTTATTATTTTTGTAAAGGCACTTCTCTTTTAAAAGTCTATTATTTCACCTGTAAAATTGTCTAAATAATTATTTTTGTATTAATTTTACATATTACAAGTCATATTTCTTGTATACTACTTGTGTATTGCATGTCAAAGTAGCAGGATTTACTGTCTTTAGATGGTTTATATCCATAATAAATATTTGATATAAATTTACACAGACAAGATAGTAAGACATTATTCCGAACATGCATAATGTTTAAATCTTGTGGCTATACTATCAAAACAGAGTTTTCTAAGGGTGTGACGAGATCTCGTGCCTTGCTGTCTCACGATATTGCCATAACGGAATGTGAGGGTGAAATTAGCATAGAATATGTCACCGCTATGTTTACATTACATTACGGTGCCCACTGGTCATTTTGCTTTATTTTTTATAACTAACCATTTCAGTCAGTTGGATAACGGACACTTCAATTGTAAACGTCTGCTCTGCTCATCCAGCATGAGCTGCAGAGTTGCACAAAGTGCAGCAGGAATCACAGGTCACTGATCATGTGAGTAAGGTGAGATGACCATGGTGAAGGATTCATTGCGCAACAAAGCCTAAATGTCTGAAAAATGTCTTATCTTATAGAATGCACACTCAACACCACCGCCTCATACACAGAGTATGCGCAATCACGAATTAGAAAGCAAAAGTAAAACGCGAGCTCCCTGATGTTCACAAATCAGGCTACATACAATAGCCTGTCTTCCAATATCAAACCTATCTCAGGCTGGACTGTGTAGTTGTAACCACCTCTTAGCGCTGGTCTCTGTTTGCACTTTAAATATTGAGAGAGTACTTTGATTATGGTTGCACTTAATAAGACTAAGAAAACTGTAATATTGATTTATTTTTATTTATACTGTTTTTATTTCTATGTTCAATTTGTGGAAAGGAGTTCATTTAGGAGGTCACACACAGCCTCAACCAGAAGTTGTTGAGAAAAGTGCATAATTCATGTACAGTAAGGTCTGAAGAGACTCATGTGAAATCATACAGGAGAGAAGCCAGTGAGTTGAGTTTGTGGCAAGATCTTTTACAGTGCTTGAATATTGTTGTCTTTCAATGCATATGATAATTCATACTCAGAAAGTAGAACTGAAATGACAGAGCTAAGTGTCTCATCACACCCCTATTATGTTCATCTTGTAAGTGCCTTGCTGCGATTTTTGCTGAGAAATGAGTCAAAATAGGTAATTATTGTCACAAATGCTTAATGTATTGAACCTGGAATATTCCTTTAAAGTGTTGAATATCTAGGTTTTCATTAATATACAAATGTACAAGTCTCTCTTACCTCTTATTCTTTTGCAGATAAAAGCTCAGATTCTGAGAACATACGTCATTCTCTTAGTGTTTATGACATCAAGGCTTGTGTGGACGAGACAAAAGCTCTTGAATCCAGAGACAGCATAGAGGAGGACAGTGTCGCATCAGAGAACCTAAAAGAAAACCCTTCTCTTGCCAACCATTTCACCCCTCTGATCCCTGATTCTAAAAACCCTGAATTGGAGGTCCATCAGCCCTCAATGATTTTGCCCCCTAAACCTACACCTGTGGAGACTAAGCCTTTCTCTGCTAACCCCTCCATGGGTCAGAAGACCCAACACTGCAATGGGGACATCCCTGGCCGAAATGCTCACCTTCTGGAGATGGAGCCAGATACCATGGAGTTTAAACCAGTCACGGGGCCTGGACCACCATTGTCTTCCACACTAATTACAGCTGTACGCCAAGCTACCCTTCCCCAACAGACTTTAGTAGACCTGGAGACTCCCCAAAATGGACCCAGACCTCAAAATGGAATATCTGACCATGTCCCGGCCTGTCTAGAAAAGAAGACTACTCCAAATCACATTGATCTTGAAGGACTTGATAGTCAAGACATTAAGCCAAGTCAGAAAGAGCCAACAAATGCCAAAGGAACAACTAAATTTGGGGAAATCACAACAGACAGCAAGGGCACTCTACAACAACAGTCATCAGACTCTCTTGAAACTAGAAAAACAGAAAATAAAGTTCCCCAGAAGAACGCAAAGCCCCCAATACCTCCAAAGCCATCATTCATTGTTTTACAGCCACCCTCAAAGGCAGTCAATGCCCAGTCACAAAAACCAGAAGAAAAGACAAAAGTTCCCCCTAATGGTCTTTCTCTACACCCCTGGTCTCAGAGAAATGGTACCAGTGGTACCAGTACCTCCCCAGCCTCTACACTGAGTAAGGGTGTTTCTCTTAGCCACGAGAACCTAAGAACTGAACTAAAGGCTAAAAGCTCTACAGTTAAACCGACAAGTGCTTCAACCACTCCTACCCCATCTCCATCTCCCTTACCTTCTCCTTCAGTTCAGTCGGTAAATATTGTTCCTGAAGATCCAGCTCAAACTGGGACTAGTTTCCCCAGCAGAACAGGCTCATCCGGACGTCTGTCTGCCACAGCCTTGCGTGGAAAAATTCAGGATATGCCCTGGTACCTCACCCGTTCCCAAGAGATCTTGGGGACAGTAGCACTCAGCAACACTATTTCATCAACAGGCAATAAGGCAACCAATGGGACAGATGTGAATCAAGAATCCAAGGTGTCCCCCAAAGCCACTTCAGTGCCATCTTTGATTAACTGGAAAGAGAAAGATGCTGAAGTAGTCATTGTGAAGCTCAAAGATGGACCAGAGGAAGTGACCCCAACTCCCGTGAAGGACACCAATGGGAAACCTCCAATGTCATCAAGCCATCCGGACCTGAGGCAGAAATTGTCCACAGAGGCCACAGAGTTGCACCAGCAATTTGGGACCTGCAAGTCAGAACAACCTCAGTCACACAAAGGCAACCCTTCAGAGATTCAACTTGACAATGCTTCCTCGCTATCCTCTGTAAGTCCTACTCATCGTGATGCATGTGGCTGCCATACAGTCTACGCCAACTGTTTCAGCGGAGATACAGAGGACAACTGCGGCTTTGATGATGATCTGACCGTCTACGAGTTTTCTCGTCGAAACCGGATCAGTAAACCACCTCAACCCACCCCTGTTGCCCCCCCTGCAACCCTCTCTGGTCCCTCTCCAAATGTCCTATCCCTACTCAGAGATTCCCCTCGTCCCCTATCTACATCCTCAGAACTCAGTCCACTCCTGATCCCACCCAGACCTTTGGAATCTCTGTCCCTAGACCACGGACCAATAGATAATCCGCTCCGCTTTCTGCAAGGCCGCCATTATGTTACGGGTCAGAAAGGTACAGGGCTTAAAGACGGCTATGCCTGTTTGCAGCGAGACATTGATGAACTTCTTTTGGTGTTGAAGAAAGGACCTTCTGCTGTACACCCTCCAACCCACAAGGGGGAATGCCAAAACGACAATGTGAATAGGCATTCGCTTTCAGAGACTGAAAGATGCCTGGTTCAGACGGAGGCACGGAGGTTGGCATCAGGATGCCAGAGAGCCACACGGGTAGGATGGGCACCTGACGATGCTCTTCTGTCACTCGGAAACAGCTTTGGAGCCCTAGTGCAGCTCGCCTCAACCTGCATGCGAGTTCCCTGTTCGGATTGCGGAGGATGTCATGGGGATATTGATGCAGATGAGGCTCTGGGGAAACTTGAGGAGATCGTGGACCTGTATAAGGAATTTGTAGGTGCTGTAGAAACGGCAAGAGAGGGCGAAGGTGTCAGGCTCTTGGCCAAGCAGTGCACTGTTCTTATTTCAACAGTCTTCTCGCTCACACAGCTGTTTCGGACACGGACACCAGACATAGACAATGGAAATGTACCTCTGAACTTTTAAACTTTACCTTCCGGCACCCTCTTAAGGGATCGTAGAGTAGGAGCATAGAATTGTACTTAAAGTAGCGATGCCAGAAATTTCTGGCATCTAAAAACTGATTGTGTGCTGGCACACAAAAATAATAGTAAGTGCCGTGAACACACACACAGTTAGCGAACTAACAAGTGAGAACTGTTACATGTTAACCTGTTTGTCTTGCCAAGTCTCCCTATAAACGTACTGGAATTATGCATTCAGACATAGCTATTTTCTAACAGTTGTATGTACAGTCTGTAGTATGTATTTATTTTTTACATACAGTATATGTGCACCGTGGTTTCTAATCTGCCATACCTGCATTTTGTTTCTGTTTTTTAGTTTTGGGTGTATGTGAATCCCTACCTCTTGCTCTAACTGAGATAAACAGTGTTATGAAGCTTCACTCGTTTTTCACGTTTAGTTTAGTTGTGCTGCTCTTTACAGATTGAAGGAACAAAGTGAACAGACACTCCACTAGCCCCTAACAATAGATGCTGGGACAAAACACTAAAAAGCCCAAATACTTATGCAGTAATGTTTCACCAGACTATCCAAAGGACTTTAGTCTACGATACAGAATGAGAGTTGATGGCAATAGAAGTGTGTCCGTTTGGGATTTTTGTAATTGTATGTTGGCGTGTCAAGTTTGGCTTTTGACATTAGTTTTTATATTGGTTTATCAGCTGACTGTTAACCACAGAGATTGGTGTGGTCCAAAGACATAATAGCACAATTGGGGCGTGTTTACACAACAACGTTGTTCACCATGTTACTGTAGCACCCTGTGACCAATCCCACCGATAGCCAAACCACACAATTTCTCACTTGTCCCTCATTTTTGACTATGCAAGCTTCACGATTTATATTCAAAATTTTCCACGTATTATACTTTCTTACATTTTATACATATCAAAATTTTCAATTTGTTGTAAATCACTAATATTTTCACTTTAGAGGACTTCCCTGGCAAACTTAGGCCTTATATTTTATCTTGGAGGATTGTTGTGAAAGTTTTTTCAATTGCATCATTATGCAAATGCAGAGAATATATTTATTTTACCTTCTGTTCATTTAAACAAAAAGGTTCAGGAAATGTTTTTCCTTTCATTTTTACTAGTGGTGAACTATGGAAGCTTGTTTTCACCACTGAATATAAAATTAAAAAAAGGTAATTGAGACATTTATCTCACAATTTTAACTTTTTGTTCTCAGAATTGCATGATATAAATTTGCAGTTTTGACTTTATAACACAATTGCGAGTTATAAAGTCAGATTTGTGAGTAATTCTGAGAATGTTTTTCCCCTCAGAATTGGACTTTATTACTCGCAAATGCACATTTATATCTCACAATTGTCAGAAAAGAAGTCATATTTGCGAGAAAAAAAGTCAGAATTGCAAAATATAAACTTGCAATTCTAACTTTATAATGCAATTGAGACTTTATATCACACAATTCTGACTATAACTCGCAATTGTGACTTTATCACACAATTCTGACTATAAATCACAATTGTGAGTTTATATCACACGATTCTGACTATAACTCGCAATTGAGTTTATATCGCAATTCTGAATTTATAACTCACAATTCTGAGAAAAAAAAAAGTAATTTAGTAATTGTGAGATGTAAACTCGCAGCTGTGAGAAAAAAAGTCACAATTGTGATAAAAAGTCACAATTATCTTTTTTTTATTATTCTGTGGTGGAAACAAGCTTTCATAGTGAAAAGCACCATATTTAGTATACATTAAATATTTTTTCTCATTAGTGTAAATCATCTTTGAGGAAGGCCAGAAACATACTCCATACAAATATGTGAATGCAAATGCTTCTAATGACACCAGCTCAATTTCATTGCGTAAAAACAAATGCGGTGCAAGCTGCTTTGCCTGTTTAGCATCATTGCAAGAGGTGTCATTGCAAACATTAGCGTAAACGGCCTAATGTCATGGCTGAGCAACAGTTTGAAGAGAATCTTGCTGAGCAAGTTATTATAGCAAGCTAGCAGAATAACAACAACTCCGACATCTGAAGGAAACTCTATCGCCCCCTGGGTTTGTTTATGCAACAGTACATGTTAAGTATGTTAGTTGGAAGTGCACACTTGCAGTGCAGATCTGAATCATTCATGTGTGCATGGAGTTTGTTTCAGGTACTAAAATGCTCATTTTGGATTTAGCTGTCATTATTCAGAAAAATATGATTGGGGAGATCATCAAAGATCTATCCTCTGAATTTTGAGTACTTGAGCAGATTCAGTTGCCCTGATCTCAGACCAGTATTTTGTGGTATAACAGTCAAGGGTTAAAATTCTGTTTCCAGATCAGGTTTAAAAGGGAAACTTACAGCCAGAATACATATTTAAATCGCTCAGATCACATGACCAACTTGAGGTCACTGGATGGATTAATACATCATACTTGTTCAGTTCTAACTAAGTTACTTGACATTAGAGAAGTGCTTCCAGATGGCAAGAATATCACCCATATTAGACACTCCACCCCTATTATACAAACACACACACTGCCAGATTGTGGTTATCAAGTCAGAAGACACAAAGCTAGTTTGCATTGAAGGAAAAGTCACGAGAAGGAAAGAGATTAATATGAAATCTGTTATCATTCATACTTTTCACAGAAATTACTTTCATATTGAGCATCAAAGATCAAACATGTTTCTGTATAAAATCTTCCTGTAATATGAAGGTCCTATGAATGATGAAGACTAAAATGAACTGCCATTGCATTTGTAGCAAATATGAAGAAAAAAAAAAAACTGCTTGTAAGGACCATATGTATTGAGACATGTTGTATGCAGACAATTGCATTTCAAAGTGTGCAAAACAGTAATCTTAAATGTGGCTGTACGTGAATATGAAGGCAAACATCTGAATAAAATGAGAAGGGACAATCGAGAGTATGTTTTGCATTCCCTCTACTGTGTTCATGATAATAAAGGTTTGATTTTGAATGACAAATGCTGTGGAACTAATGCATTTTATTATTTTGTGGCTTTTTAATTTTCTTTAGAAACCATTTAATTTCTTATATCTTTCTTTTGATTTTGGGGTTAAATATTACCTGTTCTTGACAGGTTTTGTGAGGTTTGCATGTAAACAAAATCGCTGTGTTGAGTGATTTTAGGTATTTTAGGGCTTTATTCCCAAAGACGGTCACATTTAGTTTTTTATTTATTTCACTAATTCCATTCAAAAAGTGAAACTTGTATATTATATTCATTCATTACACACAGACTGATAAATTTCAAATGTTTATTTCTTTTAATTTTGATGATTATAACTGACAACTAAGGAAAATCCCAGATTCAGTATCTCAGAAAATTAGAATATTACTTAAGACCAATATAAAGAAAGGATTTTTAGAAATCATGGCCAACTGAAAAGTATGAGCATGAAAAGTATGAGCATGTACAGCACTCAATACTTAGTTGGGGCTCATTTTGCCTGAATTACTGCAGCAATGCGGCGTGGCATGGAGTCGATCAGTCTGTGGCACTGCTCAGGTGTTATGAGAGCCCAGGTTGCTCTGATAGTGGCCTTCAGCTCTGCTGCATTGTTGGGTCTGGCATATCGCATCTTCCTCTTCACAATACCCCACAGATTTTCTATGGGGTTAAGGTCAGGCGAGTTTGCTGGCCAATTAAGAACAGGGATACCATGGTCCTTAAACCAGGTACTGGTAGCTTTGGCACTGTGTGCAGGTACAAAGTCCTGAAATGAAATCTGCATCTCCATAAAGTTGGTCAGCAGCAGGAAGCATGAAGTGCTCTAAAACTTCCTGGTATACGGCTGCGTTGACCTTGGACCTCAGAAAACACAGTGGACCAACACCAGCAGATGACATGGCACCCCAAACCATCACTGGCTGTGGAAAACTTTACACTGGACCTCAAGCAACGTGGATTGTGTGCCTTTCCGCTCTTCCTCCAGACTCTGGGACTCTGATTTCCAAAGGAAATGCAAAATTTACTTTCATCAGAGAACATAACTTTGGACCTTTTTGTCTTTAGACGCTTCTGACGCTGTCTGTTGTTCAAGAGTGGCTTGACACAAGGAATGCGACAGCTGAAACCCATGTCTTGCATACGTCTGTGCGTAGTGGTTCTTGAAGCACTGACTCCAGCTGCAGTCCACTCTTTGTGAATCTCTCCCACATTTTTGAACGGGTTTTGTTTCACAATCCTCTCCAGGGTGTGGTTATCCCTATTGCTTGTACACTTTTTTCTACCACATCTTTTCCTTCCCTTCGCCTCTCTATTAATGTGCTTGGACACTGAGCTCTGTGAACAGCCAGTCTCTTTTGCAATGACCTTTTGTGTCTTGCCCTCCTTGTGCAAGGTGTCAATGGTCATCTTTTGGACAGCTGTCAAGTCAGCAGTCTTCCCCATGATTGTGCAGCCTACAGAACTAGACTGAGAGACCATTTAAAGGCCTTTGCAGGTGTTAATTAGCTGATTAGAGTGTGGCACCAGGTGTCTTCAATATTGAACCTTTTCACATTATTCTAATTTTCTGAGATACTGAATTTGGGATTTTCCTTAGTTGTCAGTTATAATCATCAAAATTAAAAGAAATAAACATTTGAAATATATCAGTCTGTGTATAATGAATGAATATAATATACAAGTTTCACTTTTTCAATGGAATTAGTGAAATCAACTTTTTGATGATATTCTAATTATATGACCAGCACCTGTATGTCTAGTTTAACACACCTACTTAAACAGTAAATTGTCAGTCAGACTGTATTTGCTTTTGAGTTCACAGGAGGAGATTACAGATTAGACCTTGGATTAAACTCAGTCGAAGTATTTCACAGTTCAAAATGAGGGAATGATGGGATTTTGCTGGAGCTGTTTACTGGCAGACGCTCGCTGTAATCTGTGGCTTACGAACAGAGGGAGTGACTAAATGTCGTAGCGCAGAAAGATGTTTTTGTAGCCTTTTCTCTTCAAAATTGTAAATGCATCATAGGAAACTCTGTACTTAAGGTAATTTAACACTGAGAGTCAAGTGATGTTTTATTACAAAAAATATTAGACAAACTAGATGTACTGTTTAGTCAAACAGCTACACAAACAGTATTTTCAACCTCACAGTATTATTATTTCTGTTACAATAATTCAAATTATTGTGGATATTATTATTCTGCATGGGATAAAAGTTTATAGTTCAGATATAAACACTGATGTCTAAGGTAGCGTTCAAAATAAAGTAAATCACCTTTTGAAAGTAACTTGATGTTTCAAATAAAGATTGTATCAATTACAATTGAATCATTCACTTAAGAGATTCGCTCAAAAATGCAGATTCATCCAGCAATTAAACAAGTGAAGTCTTTATGAGTGAGTCATTGAATCATTAATTCATTAAAATTAATTGGTAACACTTTAGAATACTGTTCCATCATTAATGAATAACTTATTAATATTATTAAACTTATAAGTTATTCATTAATGACTAAAGTGTTACCAAATAATTCATTACCTATTTTTAAATAGACTGTCAGAACCCCTAGTAAATTACATATTATTTTGTGTGGTTATCGATTTACAATCGTGATCAAACAAAATTGTGCAGCTGTAGTCCACTTGTAAACAAATGAATTGGAGAAATTCAATAACATTCAATATGGCGACTGTAGCTGGGAGATAGCATGTTATCCTGTATATTCTATCCTCAATATTCATGTTTTTAATTCAAATTAAATGTCAGTCTACTGCCTCCATCAACCTGTAATGTTCTAGCCACTCTTCCAAACCCAGATGAGGAATAGCCACCCACATGATGCCATGCAGCAAAGCACCTGCCCTGAAATGCCATTTTACCCTGTAAGGTGACATTTCTGTCTTCCTCTGTCCACTGGAGGTTAATTCTGTTTTAGCAGAACTGAGGGAAGAGCACAGCTTCAGCTTCACATAATTGAGTCCATTATGTCAACAACAGCGGTTAAGGCAGGTGTGTAAATGCAGAAAGTCTCGAAGAAAGAGAAAAACTGCACTCGGAGAAAACAAATGCAAAATTAAGACAGAAAGGTTTTGAATTACTTGAATTCTATCAGTGTGTCTTCTTGACTTTTTGATATACTGCTAATTAACTGAATCCAGCTTTAATAGAATTACACTCTTGGGAAAAAAATGGGGTTCTATACAGAACTCTAGGGTTCTTGACTCTATATATGAAGTGCCTGACGGAGCCCTTTAAGGTTCCATATAGAACCTTTTCACCTAAGAGTGTAGGAGCTGTTCCAAAATGTAGTTCACCTCCCTTGCGGTCTGTCAACCTGACTTGACAAATATGTCTCAGATCAAGTGCCAGGTGTTAGCATGTTAAAAGCATAATACATAATATTTATACCCATAATACACCTGATATTTTTGTCAAAATACTAGGCAAAATAGTCAATTACACTGAATGTTTTAGTTTAATACTAAATTAAATATATTCCTCTACACCATCTTGTATTATTATTATTATACACCAATACTTTTTTTTTTTTTTAAAGTCAACAAGGAACTAATAATGTCATAATGTAACTTTTTCAAATGAGACATTTGGGAACTGATGTATCATGAATGAAAATTGATCTCTTATGACAGGTGGAAAAACAAAAAAGTAAAATAATGTCATGCTATAAGACAAGGAATGGATAATAAAAATATATATATAGCTGCGAGCAGCAATTATTGGGGTTCGAGCGTTTTAAGGTCTTTAAGCAAATGTGTAAAAAGGTATTACGTTTTAATTAGCAAGCCTGTAACCATCTCGATCATCGATGGAAAAGACCATTTACAGCCAATACAGGCAATTTACCATAGGAAATATATAGTTTTTAAAGCTTTTTAACAGTTATCGAGGTTGAGCCAAAAACCTAGGACTAGTTCGCCAAAGTAGGTTTTTGAAATAATCTCCAGTATTTTTTACGAAAGATTCAATGGACAGTGGCAGTCTTTCGAATTTCTCACAGGCCTCTAGGGCCGTAAGTCAAACAGGCCCAGAGAGTTTCATTCCGAACGGCTTCCATTACCCTTGTCTGACAGCTGCTCAAACTTCATTGGCCGATGCAGCCATATTTTTTGAGATACATCACTGTCCTCATAGACAATCATGGCACCTCGGACAAAGACAATGCATGCCAATTTTAAAGTCAATCGGGCTAACGGTGAAGTAGTTATAGCCATTTTTATGTTTTTTATCCTGTTATAGCGCCACCATGTGACAAATCTCTGTGTCCTTTTTCATGTGACCATAGAATGAGCTCTTACAGAGGTGTGCCAAATTTGGTGAAAATATCTCATTCCGTTCACGAGTTATAGCCAGTTTAGGAAAAGTGGCTCCACCCACTTCAAACTTTTTGGCGGCCCCTAGAGACCGTGAATCGAAACTTCAAGGTTTTTTGATAATTACTGACAATCAGACTCCGGAGAATCTCGCTGCACTGGTTTGGTCCGATCGGGTCAATTGGGACCAGCCTTGGTGACGGTGTAAGTACTACTAGACCTCAAAGGTTCAAGTCTCTACAACTTACGGTTTGGTCTGCCTGACCACTTTTAGGAGACAATGCTGATCCTTGGAAATTTTAACAATTACAAAAGGGTTTGAGAGCTACACGCTTGAACCCCTAATAATACTGTCTGTTTTGATCTCATGTTGACTTTAAACCATCATAAACTGTTCAATAATGACACCCAGAATGCAATTAAAGGAATTACTTGTTTACTTTCCACCCACAACAATGTGAACATTTCATTTTTGTCGCAAAACACTTACATAAAAATAGCATTTCATGAAAATGATCACAAATCTTTGAATACACCTAGATGTTTTCTGATTGATTGGCAAAAGCAATATAACATATCATGGGTTTGTACAGACGTCTCTCTCTGTGTGGTCCACATCTCACACCCATGTACGAACGCTCAGTCAACCTGCACGTAACACTCACGAAGACGCATGGCTTGCTTGATATACTCCAGTCCAGAGTTTGTGCATCGGGTTTTCAAACAAAACCACAATAAGTAGAAATGTACTGTCAGTAGTGCAACACTGTGCTTTCTCCATCTGTGTCCCACAGACCCCCATAAAAGTGAGTAAAAGAGCCAATACAAAACATACGAGAACCACGACTTGTGGCGATACATTTCACAACACTTATAGTAGCCGAGCAATACGGGCGGACTTTATATGTCAGCATCGGCACATGAACGGCGTCCATATACAGATCATTAAGTGCAGATGTTACCTAAAAATACCATCATCATTTAATCACCTTCATGTCATTCCAAACCAGCATGCATTTCTTTCTTCTGCAGAAAACAAAAAGACATTTTAAAGAATGTTGAAAACCAAACATTTCAAGTCAGTTGGAACCAAAACTGGTTTCTTCAAAATACGTGTGTTCCAAAGAAGAAATAAAGTAATGCAAATTTGGAACAACATGAGGGTTAGTAAATGATAATAGTATTTTCATTTTCAAGTGGACTATACATTTAAGTGTCGCTGGCAGTGTCTAGACCTCTTTTAAAGAGGGATAACGCACTCAATTTTGGCTAGGTTTGGAAAAGTGCACTGCGTTATCCATCAGAAAACTTTCAGGAGAAGCTCGTAAGTTGCATTGATGATCCCCCAGGACAGCAAGGATCGGTGGTAGTTGAGTGTCGCTCCGCGGAAGAGCATCACGATGCTGCCGCCTCTTTCCCGCCACACCGTCATCAGCACCTGCCGACAGGGAACGAACTCGCCCCCGACCTGAGCCTGCGCTCGGGATTTGACCACATTCAGCGGGTAGAACATGATGCCCAAGGCCGCGCCCAGCAGACCGCCGCACACAAAGTCATTGGCTATGTGACCCACCCGGGTTCGGGCATCAGGCAGCCGCTGCTTAATGGGCCCACGTAACCCGAAGAACAGAACGTTACTAGGTCCGTTCCTCAACAAAATTGGGACCAGCCCGCGGTAGCACTCCCTAACACCATACTCCCGCAGGAGAGTCCGGAAGGTGTGGGCGGTGTTGTTGAAGCGCCCATTGTGCCGGTGGTCCTGAAGCAGCGTTTGCACCCGTTCGAAGGGCGTGAGGGCGGCCTCGGCCGTACCGGCCAGTGCGGCGGCGGTGCTCCGAGTAACAAGCTCGGGTGCACCACTGCCACGGGCGTGCCGCAAAAGCAGCCGGGAAAAATCCTCGTACAGGCCGAACATGATGGCCACGGTGGTGGTTTTCTGCAGTAGGGGAGGCAGGAGCCCTCGGTAGAGACGCCTCAACCCATCCCGCTGCAACTGACGGACGGCTTCGGTCGCTCGGACGCCGTGAAGCTGCTGCCGGAACAGAACTTTCTGGATTGGGAAGGTCACGATGATGTTGGTGAAAGCGGCAAACGAGCCGCACACGTAGTGCTTTCCTCGAGCGCCCACATTGGCTCCTATCAGAGCATGGCCACTTTTACCCAACTTGCCCGAATCCGGGTCCATAGTGGTAACGACCCCCATAGGAAAATAAGCATCTGACTGGTCAGCAGAAGAGATTCAGGGAAATGCCCATTCCAACCTGTAAAAAAAGAGAGGAGATAAAGCAGTCAGTAACTGTCATAAGCTTAATCTCGAAATGTTTTGTGAGTAGATCCTAGGCTGTCCGATTAATTGTAATTTGGCTTACGATTATGAAAACAAGACTATTGAGGTAAAACGATTATTGTGCCATTGCCACATTCCGTCCCATGCACCTTCCCTTCCTTCAGAGCGGTGCACTTTCGTTCCTTCCTAAAAGCCTAAACTAAACATCTAAATCAGCTGAATAAATAAGTCTTGTAACTTATAAAATGCAGTCTACTGTTGCTAATCTGAGGGACGTTTGATCTTAAACAGCGTTATTAAAAGTGCATTAAGCTGCACAAGAGAAACTGTACCCCAAGCGCGAGCTCTGAGTCAGAGGATAAGAAAATGGGCTTCAGATTCGCTCCAAAACACATACACACAAAAGTTTCTCCCTTTTTGGAGAGCATTCACGTAAACACAGTGGGTTATGTCTTAAAGTAAATGTAAACAGTTGAGAAAGAAAACACATGTGTAACAGTATATTGGATCAGTGCATTAGCTCTTAACTTCCGCCTACGTCACGCGTGACCTTCCCAACATGATTACGTAATGCGTGGAGCATCACAGAGCAGTGCAAGACGAGCATTTGTGATTGAAAAGTATATAATTTTTATTTCTTCTTTTTCTCTAAATAAGACTCTAATTCCTCATCTGGGATCATGTAGAGCTCTTTGAAGCTGCACTGAAACTGACATTTGGACCTACAACCCGTTGAACCCCAGTGAAGTCCACTATATGGAGAAAAATCCTGGAATGTTTTCCTCAAAAATCTTCATTTCTCTTCAACTGAAGAAAGAAAAACATGAACATCTTTGTTGCCATGGGGGTGAGTAAATTATCAGGAAATTTGAATTCTGAAGTAAATTAAAGTGACAGCAGCCTAATAAACCTGCTGCAGTCCGTCATTAATGATAATCAAACAACAAATGACAAAGGAAAATCACTCACTGATCTTGACTGAATAACTTAAGTAGCTTTAATTAGGATTAATCTATATTTAATGTACACACTAAGACTATGCAGTGTTATTTTACATTTGTGTTGTAGGCTATTACTTATCCAAATAATATGGTTACTTTCTGAAGAACTTAAGACACTTATTTATTTTTGTAATTTTGTTCTGTTGTATTTCATTTCTCTGTTCTTATCGTATTGCTGACTGTTTATTTGTCTAATGTAATTATTCTGAGGACCTTTTTCCTGACATTAGTTTCCCTAGATCATATCGCCCACAAATAATCATGATTTCAGTATTGACCAAAAATAATCATGATTATGATTTCTGGCATAATCGAGCAGCCCTTGTAGATCTGGTCCAAGTGTGTTTTATAGCCCAGTGGTTTCAGGTAAGAGTCTAATCTTTTGAAACCATTTTGCGTCATTAACTGCTGAGATAAGACACGTTACCTAACCAAAGATCAAGTGTCCCAGACAGGGCAGTAGGACATCAGACTACTGTTTTTCTGAACCGTTTCAGCCTTAAATTACTTTTATATTTACCATCATATTGCAAGATATAGCTATATATAGCTAATTAATCAAAAATGAGTATATGATTATCATCAGAGAAGAAACCACAGGCAAAAGATTTAGCTTATCCCAAATTTTGGTGCATCTGTAGATTTCAATCAAAACAAAAACTTGTAATACAAAACAATAATGCACTGTGATTAATCAAATGGGGAAAGTTTGGTGATATCTATTCAATAAACATTACCCTTATGTCGAACCAAATCTGTGTGACTTTCAGTGGAATACAATACGAATAATGTTCACACTGATCTTTTCCACACAACGCAAGCATATATTCAACTTGGCACAATATATACGGTGCATGCTTTTATGTTAATAATGTTAAATGTGCATTAAAAATGCAGAAGTGTAAATGAGATTTGACAGTAACAGTGAAGAGGAAGATAGCAGTTGAAATATAGCACACATACATATAATAAATCATGTGGACTATTTATAAGACGCTATTGTGCTTTTCAGCTCACAACTAAAGTTGTGCAGGTCTGAAATGACATGAGAGTCTCATTTTGATATTGACTGACTCCTTAAAGTTGCTCAAAAGAGATCTAGTAGCATGAATGTACTATAACCCATGTGCAAGACTTCTCCAAAAATAAAACGGCACATGTGGTGGTCAGGGAAGACAGTATGGGGACTTTTGAAGGTCATGGAGAGGAATAGGTCGTGAAATAATCTGCTGGACAGATGCATAAGACTCTCCAAACTCATTTATCAGAGCAAAATATTGCATGACCGTGACCGGACAGTGCTGACAGGTCAGTGTTAGCCAACTGGACAGTGCTTCATTAATGTGCATACATATGTGACTTTAAAGAATGACACACCACTTATAAAGGACTTTAAACATGCTGTGATCAGCAAATGTCCTTGATATGATCTGATTTAACACAAATCATCTCATTCCAGTGTATGTGAAAGCCAGAGCTCTCTGAATACATATAATTGATGGTGTCAGATGTGCAGATGACAGTTTCATTTGCATTACATTATATTATTAAACAGTATATGTGCTAAATAAACACAGCTAATAGGCTACTGCTAACACTACAGTGCCACAAACAGTGGATAGGCAAAAAACCAAACACCAATATATCAAATATGTATACATTAAAAACTCACGTGGAAGCAATATAAGAGTAAATACATAAAGTATACTTCATTTTTCCTCAATGGAAACTACATTATGTTGCTCTTTTTGACCACGACACGTCAAATAACTCTCAAATATCAATTAAATGCACATAAATTAACTGTATGTTTTGGTTTAAATGCTTAGATATGATTTAGGTCACTTATTAAAGCTGTAAAAACACACCTACGCGAAGCTAATGCTAATCCTGTGACAGCACAAGTTTAGGTGTTTACACAGCGAATTCTGCATTAAAATTGTTTATATTTGTAATTATTAAAATCTGAGCATTTCGTAGAGCTATATGTATGTAATTAACTACCTTCTGGTTGTGGTCCGGGGGAAATTGACGGCTGTATTGGGCTGGTTAGGGTCAGTAAGGCGGTACCGCGGCTCTAGTTTCTAGTGTTTCCACTTCAGATGGAAAGAGTGAGAGACCGGAAGTAGCTACGGAGGAATCGCTTCTAGTGTTTCCACTCTGCGTGGAGATCGTAAGGGAAATAGCCACTGGAGGGCACTCCAATAACAATGTATGGTAATGAAACAACTATATTTAAAGGGTTAGTTCAACCAAAAATTAAAATCCTGTCATTTATTACTTACCCTCATGCCGTTCCACACCCGTAAGACCTTCGTTAATCTTCGGAACACAAATTAAGATATTTTTTATTGAAATCCGATGGCTCAGTGAGGCCTGTATAGCCAGCAATGACATTTCATCTCTCAAGATCCATTAATGTACTAAAAACATATTTAAATCAGTTCATGTGAGTACAGTGGTTCAATATTAATATTATAAAGCGACGACAATATTTTGGAGCGCCCCAAAAAAAAAAAATAATAATAATAATAACAACTTATATACTGATGGCTGATTTCAAAACACTGCTTCATGAAGCTTCGGAGTGTTATGAATCTTCTGTGTCGAATCAGCGGTTCGGAGCGTCAAAGTCACGTGATTTCAGCAGTTTGGCGGTTTGACACGCGATCCGAATGTCTGTGGAACGGCATGAGGGTGAGTAATAAATTACAGAATTTTAATTTTTGGGTGAACTAACCCTTTAAAATTTATGATCAACAGATACCATATAATCGCCAGAACAGCAGAGGGCAGCAGAGACGCAAATGATCCGCTGCCTCGCCTTGTGCACTTTTTTTTTTTTTTTTTTTTTTTTTTTTTTTACACAAAACAGGGAAGGAATCTTCCATTTGTGTTTGGAGGGGTAACGTAATTTGAAAAGTATATTTTAATCTGTTAAAAGATTTATCGTATGAAAGTGAAGTAATTTTCTTAATTTCCATTTTAATAAATTTTATAGTCAAATGAATAGTGAAATATAATTCCTACTTTGTATATAAACGAAAAGCACACACTAATGTCTCCCCCCGTTACTGAGATGGTACAGTCTATGGTTCAAACATTCGCGGTAAAAATACTTCCGCTGACAGACTTTGCCGTTCTTTCTTAGTTTCTGATTGTTGTTGTTGTTGTTGTTTATGCAGATAATTATATATAATTAAATTAATGTAAAGATGAGTAGGATGACGAGAACACTGAAAGCTGTTCAGCGGGAGCTGCAGGTGAGTGTTACATTGTATTATTTCTCATCTAAGTTAAATGTGATGTATTTTTGACGCGTAACGTTAGTTCCTGAAATATATTTACATTATATAATAACAAATATTTTTTGTTATCTTTGTTTGATAAATAATATTCTATTAGTTTTATTAATATAATTTTATGTAATTTAAGAAACATTATAAAATATTTTATTATTGTTATTGTGTATGATATATAATGTAGTAATATTACTAATATTAATATGACATATGTAATTATATTGTAGATTGTATAATATTGTATTGTAGTGTTTTATGTTTTTACTTGTAATTCACGAAACATAATATTAATATCAGCAATATTGTGATACAAATATTGTATTCTTATTGTTGTTTGGGATATAATATAGTATTTAATATTACTAATTTTAATATGACATGTCTAATATTATGTATTGTTTTATTTTGTTTTACTTTTAATTCCTGAAGCATGTTTTAATACCACCAGTATTTGTATTATGTAATATATATATATATATATATACTTATAAAGTATATGTATATATTATTGGTGTTCTGATTTTCTATGCACCTTATAATACTAATAATATGATATATGTAATATTAAACATTGTATAATATTGTATTGTCCTGAAATAAATAAAATCCCCAATATTTATCTAATGTCAAATGAAACATTATAAAATATTTTATAATTCTTATTGTGTATGATATATAATAGTAATATTACTAATATTAATATGACATATGTAATAATATTATACATTGTATAAAATTGTATTGTAGTGTTTTATGTTTTGTAATTCATGAAACATAATCTTAATATCAGCAATA
Source organism: Chanodichthys erythropterus (assembly GCF_024489055.1). Taxonomy (NCBI): domain Eukaryota; kingdom Metazoa; phylum Chordata; class Actinopteri; order Cypriniformes; family Xenocyprididae; genus Chanodichthys; species Chanodichthys erythropterus. The sequence continues at coordinate 36,296,692 of NC_090221.1, forward strand.
TTTATATTATGTAATACAAATATTGTATTGTTACTGTTGTTTGTGATATAATGTAGTATATAATATTACTAATTTTAATATGACGTCTAATATTATGTATTGTTTTATTTAGTTTTACTTGTAATTCCTGAAACATGTTTTAATACCACCAATACTTGTATTATGTATGTATATGTATATATATATATATATATATATATATATATATATATATATATATATATATATGATTTATAAATTAAATATAATAATATACAAATATATTTTGCATATATATATATATAATTGATGTTCTGATTTATAATGCAGCTTATAATACTACTAATAATAGGATATATGTAATATTAAACATTGTATAATATTGTATTGTCCTGAAATAAATAAACTCCCCAATATTTATATTATCTAATTACAAATATTTTATTGTTGTTTATAATATTAGTAATATTAAGTATAAAGTTATGTTATAAATGTAATATGACTTGGGCTCTGAAGTAGCAGTTCATAATTTATGTATTGTATTATACTGTGCATGCAATTACTATGCAATAATACACTCTTAAAGTTTGGACACAATTGACAGGATTTTATTTATCGTTTTTTAGAGTGCAAAACAGAACAATGATGGTACTGAGGAGTCTCCACAAGCCCTGGACATTTCATCCATAGAGAAAGCCAGTTTCTTTCAGGGAGATCAGTATTCTCCTCATGGTATGACACTGGAAATCACCATCAATGTGAGGACTGAAAACTGTTCTGTATAAATCCCAAAAGTGACTTTAGTGTGATTCCTGTTGTCTTCTGCAGGGAATCCGCTTCACAGCACGGCTTTAGAGGAAGATCTCAGTCCTGGACCAGAACAGAGCCACAGGTCTGCTCCAGAGAAGACGGATCGGCCACGAGCTGGGAAGCCTGTGGAGACTCATAAGACTAAGAAAACGGCCCAAACTGTTTCCAAGGGCTTGAATAAGAACGACGCATCCAAGGAGAACCAGGAACCATCTGAGCCACCAAATCAAGGAGCAAAATCAGTAGTCAGGTAGAGTGTGATCCTGCGAGATCAGTGTGTTTCTGCTGTGGTTATGATCACCATAATAACGTAAAGTGTTTCTGTGTCATAGAAAAGCTAAAGGCAGAACTTTACCAACCATATCAGAGGGCGGAGAGGATACAGACAAGAAAAGAACATCAGTCCCCACGAGCGCTGTGTCCAAGGTGAGCGTCTAAAGTATGAAACTGAGTTAAATTAGTTGTTTCTTCCCGATCATGTCGTATATCCGAGGGCGGGGCAACCTTTCACTCTCATGAGATCCACCAATGGCAAACCACAACCATCCAATCAATTCCCCATGGACAAAATCAAGCCCCGCCCTACATTTGTTCTTGTTCCACAAGCGTTTCACTCGACATACACAATAGAGAAGAAAAGATGTCAATTTAATGTTGACTTTAATGTATGGCAGATATGGAAAGGAGTTTATTTGGAATGCATGTTTTTATTTTTCCAGAAAGCCGGAAAAGGTCAGAAGTCAGCAAAAGAAACATCTCCGACCCCAGGAGAATCTCAGAGACCGCAGAGGTCACCGCCGTCCTCAGAGGACCTGACAGATGAGGATGAAAGTTTTGTACGTCTCATATATTTAGCCATCTCTACACATACGAAATGTGATATAATTGGCCTTAAATTCAGTGTTTTGTCCTTTTCAGCACCCAAGCATGGAGAAGTCGAAAGGGTCAAAGAGGAGATCTTCCAGCCAACGGCAGAGCGGACACAAACAGAAAAGGAAGTCTTTATCTTCATCAGGTACTAAACAAGTTAATTGTTGTTTTAAATGTTTAGTTGCTGAGAACAATGTTTCCAGACATAATTACTTTTATTAGGATTTTTTTATATTTATTATTACATTGATATTTTCATATATTATTTTATTAGTATTTTCATATAGTATTATTAATTTCCTATGATGGTCACATGGTGTGTTCACATAGCCAGTGCCATTAAAGTCAGAGTTTCATTCCGATGAAATTACAATTTAAAAAAAAATCAAAACATAACATTTTTTGGTCAAAAGTGATCGAAGAGCACCAGAGGATTAATATTACATGTAATATTATACAATGTATAATATTGCATTGTTTCCATAAAACATATTAATACCACCGATACTTAGATATATATATATATATATATATATATATATATGTATTATGTGTTATGTTGTATGTACTATTATGCAATAAAATGCACTTAACATTGTTTTTATTTATTCGATTTATTTTTAATGTGTGGTGTTTTTAATTTACATGCATCAGATGCTTTAATAGTGTGCAATAGAGCCTATTTGTACTTGTCTTGGTTTTGGAAGACTTTTTCCCGTACTTTTTCTCTATATGTGCTTCTAAAAAATCTTTAAAAATATAGGTTTCCATTAGGGATGCACCGAAATTAAAATTATGGTCCAAAACCGAAAATTCAGAATGTACTTGGCCAAAACCCAGAAACTGCCAAAAAAATAAATAATAATTAATTAATTCAAACTTATTTAAAAAGCTGTTTTGGCCAAGAATCTTCAGTAGCTGTTATAGATGTTGTGAATCATCGCTGTGTCGGGAATGCATGATCTGATAAAATCTGATAAAATGTGTACCTTGAACTGTTTTTGATAAAAGCGTCTGTTAAATGCATTAATTTAAATCATCCTTCTCCAGAGACAGCTGGCCCCTCTAAAAAACCCCGAGATCTGAGAAGTCCAACTGATCTTGACGTGGTGCTCGATACTTTCCAGGAGATTGTCACTCAGTATAAGTACGTATATGATGTCAGTTCATCAAATCACTCCAGTGTTCTTGTTATTAATAGAAGTTAAACTCAGATGTTTGATTCTGGTTCTCCACAGGCAGACCATAAACTCTGACGCAGTCAAACGCTCCATCGACGCCGTCAGTCGCTCATTTGAGGAGCAGCTCTCTGAGATAGTGAGAATGAATTACGTGTCTTTTCATAGAAAATAAATGGAAGTGTTGCTGCTGTCATAATAATGATGAAAATGTGTCACTCGTTCATAGATCACAGCGACAAATGAACTCAAGAGTGTGAAAAGAGAAAATAACAAGGTGATTCTTCATTATGTGACTCATCTGGTAAAGTATTTAGGCATTATTTAAATAGCATCTTTATTTTGAAGGGATTAACTGTGTTGTTTTCTCTTTCAGATTAATAGAGCTATTAATCAGAAGAGGTCCAGGCTTGTGGAAGCCAGTAATGAACTCATTAAGTAAGCACTGACAAGTACAAAAACTGGATTTTATCTGTTTATCTGTTTTATCTGATGTCACAAATCTCAAAAACTGTGTGTTCACGTCATGGTTATGAAATCATAAGTTATATGTTGTAAGCAGGGTCATTATAGTTAACTAAAACTAAAAACATAAACATTTTTATTACTTGAAATATTATAATCTTTAACTGAAATAAAAAACCCTAAATTTATTTTATTTCAGCTAGTTACCAACATTTCTCATTTTCATTTAGTTTAACTAAATGCACTAAACCTTAACTACAAATGAATATATATATATATATATATATATATATATATATATATATATATATATATATATATATATATGAGAGAGAGCGAACAACAAAAACTAATAAAAATAAAAACACAACAAAATTATTAAAATGAAAACAGAAAAAATTGCAGACTAATTCAAAATATTAATACAAACTATAATATTCTCAATTATGGCAAAAATCATAATCATAACTATTTTGGTCAATAATGAAATCATGAATATTTAACACAATTAGTTGTGGTCAATATGCTCAAAAACTTATTTGAAAATATGAGTAATTTCAGTAATACAGTAAGAACAAAGAAACCAAAGGGCCAAAAAATACAATAGAACAAAAATGGTGCTTTTTTTAGGAAGGTCTACAACAGAAATTGAATAAAGTAATCAAATGTAAAATAAAACTAAGTCTTCACTGCATGAAAGAAACATACTTTGATTCTTATTAAAGCTACTAAAGTTATTCAGTCAAGAGCAGAGAGTGATTTTCTCTTTGTCTTTTGATCAACATTAATGACATGATGTTTATTAGGCTGCTGTCACTTTAAGACTGAATGCACAAAAACGATCAAAAACATCCGAGATATCCCAACTGTTTGTTCACTTAAGAACTATGACAGGTATTTTGACATATTTTTTATTTTTATGCCTGAACCCGAAGCCTAAAGTATACTTTGCTTGTCTGTGTTTCGCTCTGTCTCACTAGAGCGTGCTCAGAAAGCCATCTGACGAATATACATATCCATATCTGGATATGGATGTTCGTCATATCCATATACTGACGAAATACATATCCGACTTCTCTTTTATGGCTTAATAATGCGCTTTTAATAATTATTTTTAATATTAAGCACATTCTGCAGTTTAGCAACATTGGACTGCAATCACGTTATCTGCTTTGGAGGATTAGTCGTTAAGATTTTGGAAGAAACGAAAGGTGTGAAAAACGGAATGCCGCATTTTACTTCGATAATCTTGTTTTCACGATCATTGGAAGTCAAAATCGAAGGTAAAATTCGATTAATCACACAGCTCTAATATGTGGTCATTTAAATGGGTTTCCGGTCTCAGGGGAAAGACGAAGCTGAGGAGTCTCCAGAAAGATCATGATGAGATGGAGCTGAGACTCAAAGCTCTGAGAGAAGGATCCTCTTTGATCGCCAGCCTGCAGGAGCTCAACAGGAAGTACCTGAAGCACCGCACGGCTCATCCGGAGGAAGTAGAAACGGTGAGGATGTTCGGTTTGGTGTTGATCCCTCATTCCTATTGAATTCTATCCATGAACTTACCGTACAAGCAAACCATCTTGCCATTTTGTATGTGATTTGTGGGGTTTGTTGTGCTTCTGTGCTTTTCTCATTTATTTTTCCTCTTTTGACTGACAGTATGGTCCGTCTTGTATGCCTGCCATGTTGATGGAAGCCAGGGGCATCATGGGAACAGAACATCAGCTAAAGACTGTTAATGACCATCTACAGCAGGTTTTAGATGAAACATAAAATCCATAATCAACACACACTGTACAGCTCAACAAATAAACAATTTAATTTGTCACACTATTTATTAGTTTATTGTAACTGAAGTAGTGTGTGTGTGTGTGTGTGTGTGTGTGTGTGTGTATGTGTGTATATATATATATATATAGCAATAACTGGCCACCCCACACCAGCTGACAATATTGTTCTGTTTATTCTGTGCACAGCAGTTTTGTCGTCTGCCGCTTTAACCTTCTGGTGCTGTTTGGTCATTTTTTTTGTCCAAAATATTATATTAAATGTATTTAGTTTTTTTTAGAATTGTTTACTTCATCGGAATGTACAAAACTTGGTACAGGTTTTGACCCTCGGCATGTGAACACAGAAAAAAAATCATGGACATGAAAGGTTAAATGGTCCTTGAAGAAACAGTCACATTTCGGGTATCATTCACTGTCAAAAATTAGTGCATTGGAAATGAATGGAAGACGAATTTCATCTAGTGGAAGCATTTGGTACTGCGGCCAAACAAAATCTTACTGAAAGCTCATTTTTTGAGATATCAACCTCAAATTTGGAGCACAACTTGTTTAGATTTAAAGCTTTGATTTTTCTAACAGTTTTAGAGTAAAACATGTTTGGGACAATACATATTTCATATAAAATTTAAAGATCGTATTTTTGTGCATTTTTCATAATAATAAACTTATATCACTTTTTAAACCTTTTTCACATCAGAAAAATTGACCAAGTGTTTCTTTAAAAAGAGACCAAATTTAAGTCTGTGCTTCAAAGCATTCAAGATTGACCACAGTTTAAGTTGGATTTTGTTCATGACTATGCTCAAAAAGTGCATAAAATATGAAATAAAAATGTTATCAAACTAAATTTTAGTACAGACTACATTCATTTAATTGAAAAAACAATTCTGTCGTTTTCGACCGACACACGAGCAGCACCAGAGGGTAAATGCTTGAGCTCTTTAAAGCAGGATTGATTCTGATTGGCTGTCAATGTTTTTATCGTTCATCTGCTTGAAAAAATAGTTGTGTAATAGACTTTTATATTTAGAATATATTTTTTTCATTATAGTTATCGTCCTTGGTGTGAATGGGTCTTTATTCCTGATGCATTTGCATTAAGGGTAAAGTTTATGATGGTGCTTGGTCATTTGGACCCTTTGTCCCAGAATGCCCCACCTGAACTTGTCTGATAAAGGGGGTCATATATAGATAATGTACATTATAGGCTAGAAATGATGTAACTGGGGTTTCTGGTGCTGTTTTTGGGCTCCTTGTGTTATAAAGTGCACTTTTTGAGTGAATGAATGTGCAAAAATGTGGATAGATATGATCTTAAAAATAAAAATAAAAAGAGAGAGTGAGTGAAGAACATTATTAGTGTACAAATTCTAAACTTTAAAGAACCTTGTGTGGAATGGAAAGATTTCATGGATATTAAAGGTTCTTCATGGAATTATGGAACTAATAAAGAACCTTTCTTTTAAGAGTGTACTAAAATAAATAATTGTAGTGTACTAAACATGTGTAGTAACTAGACTATACTATCAAAATTACTAAACCTTTAAAATTAAAATTGCCCGTCTTTCTTTTCATGCTATTCCAAGAGCTGGAATGAGCCCATTTTGCCCGGACTCCTCTAGGAATGAGTTTATCAGTTATTCAGAACATGTTTTGGACACATACTAAAAAAATATAAACACTGGAGAAGAAGTGTAAGTGTAGCTGACTGCACAGGCTGTGAAGTGTACACACTTGATGCTACTGATGGATGTCGGGTGTGCGTGTTTTCTGTCAATCCAAAAACTGCCACGTCACTGCCGACACTTGATCTGAGTGTTGTGAATGGGCTATTAGACTAAACCACTTCCTGCTAGTGCAGGTTTCATCTTGCTCTAATCTAATCTTCTTCTCTACACTTTGCCTGTCCAGATAAAAGGGGGGAAAATGCTTTTTACCTACTTAATTCTTGTTTTTGGCCTTGTACAGTGGGATAGTCTAACTTTCAAAATGGCACCAAATCCCGAACTGACATGTAGATTTTTTTCAGCTGAATTTATCAGGCAGTAATCACTAGAGAAAGAGATGCTATGGACATTTTGTTCTGTGCAGAAAAACAAAAAACATTTCCTAAAACATTTTAAACAAACACTTTTACCCACAATAATTGTGCAACTTACTTTTTTCAAAGTTGCTGTTTGAAAGGCAGTGACGCTTCTTCCTCATCAAACTGCAAGTTTGCAGTAAAATTGCTTTATTTTTTTAACAAATACAGTGCAAAAAACATTCAAATTAGCTAGTTTAATGCTGCCTTCAAGCGCACATGGGAAATTCGTACCACAGAGTTGGTTGTTCGTTACTACAACATCACACATTCAAGTCAGAAACAACACAGAAGTAGCCTATTTCCAATGCAACAAGGAATCTGCAAATATTATACTTTAACTTCGGTTACAATTAATTATGAAAAGATATGTGTTATGTACATTATGAATACCTTTATAAATGCATTATATGTAATGGCTTAAAATAAAGTGTTTCCTATTTGGATTCTGAACAATAACCCCCAATTAAATACATCTGAATTCAAAATGGAGAAAAATATTCATTTCCATCACTTATTTATACATGAGTATAAATGACATGACAAAAGCTTCTTTACTAATCTAAAGAAGCTTTTTCCACTATAAAGTGTTTCTTCACACTAAGAAAAAAAATTATTTTTAGTTATTTTAAAACTGAAAAAAAGTTAAAGCTGCAGTCCTCAACTTTTTTGTGTTAATTTACATAAATTATATAATGAGAATATACAGCATGAATCCATTTTCCAAACCGTGTTTTTGTCTTATCCTGAATCATTATGGTGCACTTATAATAAGTGTTTATATTTACTATTTCAGACCAGACTGGTAGGACTCGCTGCAGAGTATAACAGTAACTGCGTGACTCGCCATAGACATACACGGAGAAAAGTAGTTCCGGCTAGAATGTTCCTCCGCAAGACGCGTGCAGTTCTGTTTATTAACCGCTAGAAGGACAAAAATCGCAGACAGCAGCTTTAAGAACTGTTCACTATAAGGTTCTTTAAGGAACAAAAAATGGTTCTTCTATGACACTGCTGCAAAAAAAAAAAAAAAAAAAAATTGGGACTTTATTTTTTTGAGTGCAAAAATACTTCCCCAGTTAACTGATTATATTAATAACTGCAAAAATGTTTTACAAGTTTTCTGAAATATTTAAATATGCAATTAAAACAGACATAATTTGCATACATTTACAGAGCAGAAATCTGAAAAATTGATAACAATTGAACAGTTTGATTTTGTTGACATATTAGATTTAAAGGTTTTTACAGAGGGAATTTTGGATTGCTCTTTTTATCTCTCCATCAATCAGAAAAAAAAAACTGTCAACAGCCAGAAAAAAAAACAAAAACAAACATTTCACCATTTATTATTTTTTTTTTTTAGGAATGAAATAAAATCAGACAAATGTTATATTAACAAACCCTTCTACAAAAAAAAAAAACATCAGAATATAGATGGTAATAAAACTGTAAAATTTGGTGCATGTAAGTGCTGCTGAAGTGCAGAAAAAACTTGCAGACTTTAAAGTTATGTATTATAAATTAAACCTACAGATGCAAATAGAGAAATATTTATTTCACTAATCTGACTAGTCTGAATTCAAAAAAGTGATAGAAATGAATATTTTTCACCAATGTATACATGGTATCACAGCTAGATTTGAAGCAAACCTTGCTTTTCTCTCACTGGTCTCTATAGATTTAAGATATTATTGATACTAAGTGTTTCTGCCATGTTTCAAATCAACACGCCCCTAGTAGTCTAGTATTCAGAGTTTCCCTCTTGTAAATGTGCATTTACGCCATGTCAAAATTACTGTAAGTACGAGATCAAGCATTCGTGTCCTAGTGGAACTCATAATTACAACTTGTAAACTCAGAAATTTGTGAGAGCTTTGACTTATACCACATGACTGCAGATTCATTTTGGCATCCATAGTGTTGCCATAGATAGGCATAATTCCGAGGAAGTGAACGGCTCTGAATAGAACATCATAGGTTGTTATCTCGTAATTACAGTGAGTAGGACATGCATAAATATAACTTGGCTCCATTATTCGTGTTCTTGGAGTGTATTGCGATGTCTGTGTATTCAAATCATGCCACATAACTTTTCGCTAACGTCCCACAGTTTTTTGGCGATTCCATCATCTCTGGCCTCGGGCTTGACTTGCACCAGCTGACAGTCAGAAAAGTATCGTCCGCTCAGGTGCTCGATGTCCTCCTGCAGGGCGCAGTACAGCGTCGTCTGAGCGCCGGACACCGGGTCTGTCGCCCAGAACTTGCTGACGATGGCTTTGATAATACGTGTGTGCCATTCGTTGATGTCACGGCCGAGCTCTGACCTTACTGACCCTGAACCAGATCAAACATGAAAAACAAACCGTTAGAAGAAGGGAAATGGGTACTGATCTTTTAAGGCAAGACATCCAAGTTGAATAAACTCTTAAAAATAAAAAAAAATTGTGATTGATGATTACATCCATGGAATTTTTCTGTTGCACAAAAGCTTCTTTATTGTGGAAAAAGGTTCTTTAGAATGTTAAAGTGTTCTTCACTCTAGAAAAATAAATAAATTCTTAGTTCTTATAATATAGTTTTTTTAAAGAACTGTTCACTGAAATGTTCTTTGAAAAACCAATCATGGTTCTTCTATACTGAAGAGGATTTGAGCCAAGCAATAATACAAAAATAAAACCATCTCGAGATTAAAGTTGTTACATTGAGAAAAAAGTAGAGATAAAATGTTGAGAATAAAGTCATTAAATTATGAGAATAAACATTAAATTACGAGAACAGTCGTTAAATTATGAGAACAAATTTGTTAAATTTCGAGAATAAATTAGTTAATTTAATGACTTTATTCTCAACATTTTAGCTCTACTTTTTTCTCAAAGTCATTAAATTAACGAATTTATTCTCGAAATTTAACAAATTTGTTCTCATAATTTATCGACTGTTCTCGTAATTTAATGTTTATTCTCATAATTTAATGACTTTATTCTCAACATTTTATCTCGACTTTTCTCGAAATTTAACGAGTTTGTTCTCGTAATTTATCGTCTTTTTTCTCATAATTTAATGTTTATTCTCGTAATTTAATGACTTTATTCGCAACATTTTATCGACTTTTTTCTCGAAATTTAACGACATTTCTCATAATTTAACGAATTTGTTCTCGTACTTTAACGACTTTTTTCTCGTAATTTAATGACTTCATTCTCATGATATTAAATACGTTTATTCTCAACATTTTATCTCGACCTTTTTCTCGAAATTTAATGACTTTTTTCTCGTAATTTAACGAGTTTATTCTTAACATTTTATTTCGACTTTTTTCTCGAAATTTAACTTTAATCTCGATATGGTTTTATTTTTTATTATTGCTTGGCCCTAATCCTCTTCCGTACTTCTATGACAAAAAAAAAAAAACACATTTTTTTAAGAGTGCAAAAAATGTAACTACTAGATATCACCATACTTCCCCAGTTAATTGATTACATTAATAACTGCAAAACGTTTTTGTATTGCAAGTTTTCTGAAATATTTAAATAGGCACAATTTGCACACATTTACAGAGCAGAAATCTTAAAAATTGATAACAATTGAGCAGTTTGATTTTGTTGACATATTAGAGTTAATATAGAGGGAATTTTGGATTTTTCTTTTTGTCTCTCCATAAATCAGAAAAAACTGTCAACAGCCAGAAAAAAAACATTTCACCATGTTTTTAGGAATGAAATGTTATATAAAATCAGAAAAAATATATATTAACAAACCCTTCTATAAAAACCTTCAGAATATAGATGGGAATAAAACTGTAAAATTTGGTGTATGCAAGTACTGCTGAAGTGGAGGAAAAACTCAGACTTTAAAGATATGTATTATAATTTAAACAGACGCTTATAGAGAAAAAAAGATTTCTTTCCACTAGTCTGAAACAACACATTGTTAAAAGACAAATATCTGAAAATCAACCAGTGCATGGATTTGTTTTTGTCTTGCCATTGTATGATGTTTGTTAGTAAATGAATGAGAGTTATTCAAAAGATAGTACTCACATATTGCACATTCGTATTGATCACTAACCTGGATGAAGGCTGTAGCATGTGACTTTGGTTCCCTCCAGTCTTTTGGCCAGTTCATGTGTGAAGAGCACATTACAGAGCTTGCTGTGGGTGTAGGCCTTGAATAAATCTCCGTCAGATGATCCCAGAGCGAGCCTCTTGTGTGTGTTGATGCACTCGAAATCAATAGTGCCCAGATCATGACCACAAGACGACACGTTGACCACCCTGCTTGGCGCACACTCCTTGAGACGCTCCAGCAGAAGATTGGTCAGCAGGAATGGACCGATGTGATTGACACCGAGGATCATCCCGAGGCCATCTTCGGTGCATCCTGGAGTGGCCAATGCTGGACAACAAAAACAGATATCATTCATGATGTTAGTGGTCCAAAGTTTGGAATAAAAAACGGTTCTGCAAAAAATTGTGAAATATTTTTACAATATAAATAACGGTTGTCTATGTGAATATATAGTAAAGTGTAATTTATTCCAGTGATCAAAGCTGAATTTTCAGCATCATTACTCCAGTCTTCAGTGTCACATGATCCTTCAGAAATCATTCTGATATGATGATTTGATGCTCAAGAAATTATTTGATCAATGTTGAAAAGACAATTAATGAAAAGGATGCATTAACCCGATCAAAATAGTAACCTTTATTAAAAAAATTTGCATTAAACCGTCACCATCCTGCTAGCAGAACGCTTGGTGTTTTTTTATTTATTGCCTTTTTGTGCCTTTTTTTTCTTTTAGTAATCACCATTAATTAGGTATCATTCCAAAGCTTAAAATCTCAAACCATTTTGAAATTGGACATTGCGTTACCATGGAAACGGTACTTTAAATCCTTTTTATTGGGCTCCTCCCCCTAGTGGGCACTGTCATGTTTCATATTGCAAAATTTACTTTAAATCTACTTTATAGTAAAAACATTTCTAATCTTGACAAAACACATTGTTGGAAAAGTCTGAATCTCAAGCTTCCATATTTGGAGTCTGCTTTGTGATAGAAGTGATATTTAGACAGAAATTTATTAATTTGTTACAGGAGAATGCATCATTTTTGGTACAGCGCCTAAACAAAATCTCATGAGAACTTCAATTTTGGAACACAAATTTTGGTTTGACATATGGCTTTTATTTTATAGCAATTTTAGAGTAAAAATATTTTGTAAAATATATATTTTATATAAAATAAAAATAGTATTGAAATACAGTACATTTAAACTTTTTCATATTTTTTGAAGAGCTTTCAGTGAAGACACTGTGCATATGTTAAAGTTTTATGATTAGGTTTAAGACTTGATCACGTTTTGTGGCCAGATATTACCTGCGTTATTGATGAGCAGGTCCAGTCTGGACTCGGCCTTCAGGAAGTTCTCAGCAAAAGAGCGGATGTTTTTCTGGCTTGCGAGATCCAGTTGCATGAAGATCACACTCTCATTTCCAGTTTCCTATAAAGAAAATATTATAATGTTCCATCATTTACTAAGACAATTTTTTTTTTCCATATTTGTCCATATTGTTTTTTTTTTATCAACAGAAGAACGAAACTCATACAGGTTTGGAAAAACTTGAGGGTGAGTAAGTGATTTTCATTTTTGGGTGAACTATCTCTTTAAGGATACTCAGGTCAGGGCCGATAGCCTCGTGGGCAGCGCGCTGACATATAGTGCTGTTGCGCTTATAACGTTTTTTGGGTCTTTTTAGACCCCAAACTGAAAGACATCTTTTCACAAGTATTTTTTGTATTTAAATATTATGAAATCGCAATTATAACAATAAAAATTACTTTTCAAATAGTTTTTCAAAATGTGATATGAATCCAACAAAAAAATAATTGTGAAAAGGTGTCTTTCAGTCAGTCAAATAGCAAATAGTGGAGCTCTGCAGCCATTTACTGTTAAAAGTGATATTTTTTTTTTTACTTTTAAAACTGCATTTTCCAAAAGATGGACAAAAATCTTACACTAAACCATGTCAAATTATTACGGAAGAGGATTAGGGCCAAGCAATAATAAAAAAATAAAACCATCTCGAGATTAAAGTTGTGAAATGTCGAGAAAAAAAGTCTAGATAAAATGTTGAGAATAAACTCATTAAATTATGAGTTTATTGTCAGCATTTTATCTCTACTTTTTTATTCAATTTAATGAAATTCTCATAATTTAACGAGTTTATTCTCGTAATTTAACGACTTTTTTCTCGTAATTTAATGACTTTATTCTCAATATTTTATTTCGAATGTTTTCTCGTAATTTAACGAGTTTATTCTCAACATTTTAACTCGACTTTTCTCCTGAAATTTAACGCGTTTTTTCCTCGTAACTTAATGACTTTATTCTCAACATTTTATCTCGACTTTTTTCTTGAAATTTAACGCGTTTTTTCCTCGTAATTTAATGAATTTATTCTCAATGTTTTATTTTGACTTTTTTCTTTAAATTTAACACATTTTTTCTCGTAATTTAAGGAGTTTCTCAACATTTTTGTTTTATTTTTTATTAGTGCTTGGCCTAATCCTCTTCCGTAAATTATCCATGTTATCCCCATGAATGAAATTTAGTATACTTTTATAAAGTGAATTTTACATAAAAAGTTTTTGTATTAAAAAAATATATACTTTTTTAATTTATATAAATTTAAAAAAATATGATGAATCCTCCAAAAACTGCACAAATGTGGCATAAAAACATTAATAAACAATAAAATTACATTTGTTTAAAATATATATATATAAATATTTTGTTACAAAATTTAATTTTGTGTGCTTCCCAAACGAAGACTGCACAAGGGCTAGAGATGCTCCCTGTGACAACTAGCCCCGGCGTTCCTCACACTCACCATCCTGAGTTCTCGCGCTGCTTCTTCTCCTCTCTGTTTGCTGCGGCAGGCCAGAATCACTCGGGCTCCTCTCACAGCCATCGCCGCCGCAGTCGCCTTCCCAATGCCAGTGTTGCCGCCTGTCAGACACACACAACACATGCAGGTATTATCTGATTGTCGGCACATGTAGTGTTCGGTGTTGTTTCAGCACAGAATCGTAGCTTCAAGTATTTGCACTTGCTGAATCTTCCAATGCCTGCTGTCCACATTCACTGTTCCTGAATGTCCACAGCTGGTGTCTGTTTTAATCTCATCTAAGGGATAAACATCCAAGTTGAGCTTTGAAAACATCCTCGGAGAAATCTTGCATGTTTCACCTACCCGTCACAATGACTGTTTTCCCATGTAGTTTGGCAGTGCCGGTGAAGGTCTTCCTCTGAACAAAAATCCTATGAGCAATAAAATATGCAACCAACAAAACCACAATAAAGAGAAAGAAAATCATTTTTGCAGTCAGAAGTGTTCGCCTCAAGCAGACACGGAAGCTGAGTGAACCGTGCAGATTTCAAGTCACACCCGTTTTAAACTTCTGGAAAGTCTGGAATGTGGGCGTTAAATAATGACATCCGGATGATAAATGTTCACTCAGACCCCTTACAAAACAATGCAGTTAAAGAATGAGTTCAAAGTTACTTGTGTTTGTCCTCACCTTTCCTCAAGAACTATATAAATACAAGAACTTGCTGGACTGGATACCATTAAAGATTACAACTTTATATAGGTTTGTCTGTAAGTTTACTCTTTGTTTCGTTAGTGCGGTTTGTTCAAAATTTGTATCATATGTGACAGCTACCTTTATTTATATCCTTTAAAGTGTTTGATATGTATAATTTCTTATCTATGACATTTATCAGTGACCTCGATCAGCAGGTCATGCATGTGTAAATGTGTTTAGGTTTAGTTTAGTTTGAAATGAAGCTCTTCAACTCCTTTTTTTCCATTCTAATAATGACGTTGCACGTTTCTGTGTCAGAGGTTTTCCTCCAGTTGTGAGCAAACAGTCCCGACAGCAAGCTGTTCATAGTGATTAACCATTATCTCCATTAATCAGAGAGTCACTAATGAATTTACTTTGTTGTTTGCCCATTATATGATGCAGTGTTGGAGAGGGAGAGGTGTAACATTATGAGCACCTTCCTAACATTGTGTTGGTCGCCCTTTTGCTGCCAAAACAGCCCTGACCAGTCAGACTGACATCTGACACCAAGATGTTAGCAGCAGATCCTTTAAGTCCTGGAAGCTGTGAGGTGGAGCCTCCATGGATCGGACTTGTTTGTTCAGCACATCCCACAGATGCTCCATTGGATTGAGATCTGGGGAATTTGGAGGCCAAGTCAACACCTCAAACTCGTTGTTGTGCTCCTCAAACCATTCCTGCTTTGTGTCAGGAGCATTGTCCTGCTGAAAGAGGCCACCAGGAAATACCGTTTCCATGAAAGGGCGTAGATGGTTTGCAGCAATGCTTAGGTAGGTGGTACGTGTCAAAGTAACATCCACATGGATGGCAGGACTCAAGGTTTCCCAGCAGAACATTGTCCAAAGCATCACACTGCCTCTGCCGGCTTGCCTTCTTCCCATAGTGCATCCTGGTGCCGTGTGTTCCTCAGGTAAGCGACGCACACGCACCCAGACATCCACGTGATTCATCAGACCAGGCCACCTTCTTCCATTGCTCCGTGGTCCAGTTCTGATGCTCACGTGTCCACTGTTGGCTCTTTCGGCGGTGGACAGGGGTCTCGGCCGCCCATGACCCTGTCTCCGGTTCTTGGAGCACTTTTGATAGATACTGACCACTGCAGACCGGGAACACCCACAAGAGCTGCAGTTTTGGAGATGCTCTGATCCAGTCGTCTAGCCGTCACAATTTGGTCCTTGTCAAACTCGCTCAAATCCTTACGCTCGCCCATTTTTCTGCTTCTAACATCAACTTTGAGGACAAAATGTTCACTTGCTGCCTAATATATCCACCCACTAACAGATGCCGTGATGAAGAGATGACCAGTGTTTTTCACTTCACCTGTCAGTGCTCATAATGACTGATCAGTGTATAATATATATATACACACTCTCTCCAATATACATACATATAGTGGGCAAAATATCCAGATAGTAAATAAAGGGAATGGAGGGATAGAACATGTTTAATGGCTTGTTTAATTGTATTATTATCACAAATAAAACAACCAACTCTAAAAAGTACAGAATCTTCAGTCACATTTTAATTATATTTGAATAAAGGCTGAATATGTCAACTTTCCTAGGCAAGACATGACCACTATTGTATAAATACATACACTAAAAAAATATTTAATGTTTTTATGAAAATTAGGCTAATCATCCTGATGTGTAATGTTAGTGCGCATGCGTGAAATTTCAGACGTTGACGATGGCATGTGGGTGGAGCGACACTCTCACGGAATTGGTACATATATTCATAAAACGCAACGTATGCGGAATTTATTGAATATTTATGAGTAGGTTTTCATTATTGGAAGGATTTAAAAAAAAAAAAAAAAACAATAACTGATCAATATTCACGACCTAAAACTTTTCGTAGTAGGATTGGAAACCGCGCCTCCTCTCTGCTTTTGGTTTAAACCATGACTAGTTAAAACAACAACCTCGTTATAAAACTACCTCGATTTCATTTTCTCTTTCAGAAGGAAAGTACATCTGACAGCTTACCTGTAAGTTCTTTACTTTATTCTCATTTCTGATCATCTTAAGTGCGTCTTTACCTTTGCTTTTTTACTGATCTGACCGAAAATTACTTTTAAAAAAAGTTTTGGAGTGTTTTTCATGACAGAAGGATTTCGGTAACACGAATGTGACTAAAGAGAAGAGTTTTTTTTGGAAATTCTGATTAGTAACTTTATTTTCAGGTGGCTGAGGCAGTAAAAAAGACTAAAACTTATAATTTATAAGTAGAAGAACAACATTAAACATCTTTCATAATGTGCTGTCAAGAGCAATAAAGAGAACCTGACTGACCTACTTTCTGAGTTATTGCACTTTTCTTGCAATAATCTCACTGTGACTCAGCCAGCCTGTTATCAAGCTGTGAAATGTCTGTAAAATCCAGATATTTGTGATTATATGGTTTCACAATTATCTAAATCTAGAAAGAAGCTTTGGCATTTTAAGGGAACTTGCCAAACCTGTTGTTATAAAGGATGAGTTTTTTATGAATAGTCTTTGAAACCAATTGTTTTTGACACAATTGAAAACATTTTTATTAATAGTCATGGTAACATCAGCAGTTAGATGTAAAAATCATCATTATGAGACTCCATACAGTGGGAAAAAAATGTGCTTGTGGCTTTAATATGACAAAATAAAAGAAAAGGGAAATAAAGCAGGATGTCGACTACTATGACACAACATTTACAAAGAAACACTTATAGTAACTTACCCATAAATAGACATTACGCCATGTATTTCTTTGCAGGAGAATGTGTCAGTGTGACATACAGAATGCTTAATAAGTAATACCTCTAGAACATTTATAAAGATTGCTGGAAATGTAAAGCATTATTTTCTGTTTCTTTTGTGTTCCTTCAGTGACCATGTCGGACAGAAAACCTGTAGGTGAAGATTCTGTGGACGCCAGACAAGTGAATGCACAAAAGTATGTGAGATTTTGATGGAAGTTGATTCATGACAAACATATAATTACAAGAAACTGTCATAGATAAAAACAAGCCATTATTGATTAAGGATTCACTGACAAAATCATTAAAAATGTTAATATTACAAATAATCATTTGAGTAGTGCATATAAGCACAGAAGGTCTGCAAAAGGAACAAAATTAATATATTTAAAGGTGTAATATGTAAGATTTTTGCAGTAAAATATCCAAAAACCACTAGGTCAGTGTTATATATTTTGTTCACTTGAGTACTTACAATATCCCAAATGTTTGCAACTATTTGTAAATCGTGATAAAATTACAATTTTAACCAAGGCTCCGGGACGTGTGAGGAGTCGCCTGTCAATGGCGTCATACCCGCGTTACCCTCGGTTTACGGTTTATTTTGTAGAAACCATGGAAATACCAAAGACGCTTTAATATTTACATGTTTTAATAGACAAGGGAACAACTGTTTTGATATATTTATAGACAGAAAACTAATTATTGTTATATAGCTCAACATGTTTAGTCTTATAGTTTAAATCAAATTTTCTTGATTTTTTTTTGCGAGTACCATGCTTTACCTCAGAGAAAAACACTATTTTGTGAAGTAGCTAACATAGCATAATCAGATGCAGATTTATTTTTAGTAACAGTAATACAGCATTTTCTCCATCATACAATACGTTTTTAAATTAATTGCATGCCATTTATCAACACAATCATCCAGCATTTAATCTGATATTGTAAAATGGATCTATCTTACTGCAGTGTGTAACAGTGTCTCACAGCAGCCGCCGAGCGAACGCACAGAGTAACGTTATAACATCATTTTCAACACTCTCAAATGTATCTAATATGATAAACAGAGCTGTGTTACCTCATACTCATGACCGGAAAAGCGGCAGCGGCGCCGGCGACTGTGTCATAATAAAAGTCCCACTGCTCGTGAGGCGTGTGTTGATCAATCGCTCCAGCTCCTCGTTCAGCTCCACAACACTCGCTCCTGCTCTGCTTCACACTACAGTAACCTTAATAATCACATCCATGAACATGATTTCTTCCCGAGTCCAATCCCAATTATTTTCCACCACCTATGAAGTGAAGACCACATATCCCAAGATTCCGCTCTAAAACTTGGCGTCATCAAGCTACGCCTTTGTTTTGAATAGGCTTTTAGCGACCTCTAGCATACAGAAAATCGTACATATTGCATCTTCAAATGAAAAAATGTGGGAAAAAATGACTCGTATTTCAAAGAAAATACACACAAACACACATATATGCTATTCATAGTTTTCAGTCACACCCAGGTGAAAAAAAGTACATTTCTATAATGTACTTAAAGTGCTTTATTTTCGTGCACTAATTTTGTACTTAATATACTCAAAAGTCTTCTTAAGAACATCTAAGTGTACTCAACTGTGCTATTTTGAGACACCATGACATATGAACTAAAATGTGCTTTGTGGTAGATTTTCCTCTATGCACCTGACTTAAGTTTACCTGGGTCGTCTCCTAATCGACGCTTAAATAATGAATACTCTAGCGCATCTCCTAATCGACGTCGGTTGAGTGTTCTTTAACTTGCTGCGCAGCAATAACCAGACAGACTCCAGACTGTGCCTTAGAATATGCTTTAATCATGGTTAATCACCTCGTATCAATCACAGAGAATCCCAGCAGCAAAGCACATACAACAGTTTATATAGGATAGGAGCATGGCAAAGCATTCTGCAATGTGATTGGTTCTTCACGTCAAACCCTTCTGTTACTAAGTAAAGCAAGATCTGCCCAAATCATGTGTTAATTGGTTACTCAATATCATGGGGCTGTTATATTTAGATGGTTATCTAGCTTTCTCTAAGTTTCATTTCCACTTTTCTTATATTAAGACATGATTCAGACACGCACTGACTTTGGTCCTGACAAGTTTTTGAGACATTTAGGCTTCAAAAGCATATAAATGTTATTCCCGCGAAGAAAATGATTAATTAAAAAATTCCATCACAGCTTTTAATATGCTGTCTCTGTATTTAAAAAATGTATTTAGATACCACTTCTAGTGCATTTGAACCCATGGTGTACTTTCTTGGTTTTCTGTTGAAAAACACTTATTTTTTCCCTATTGTGTCTTATATCCGTGGGAAACGGCTTCACGAACAAGAACAAATGTAGGGCGGGGCTTGATTTTGTCTGTGGGGAATTGATTGGATGGTTGTGGTTTGCTATTGGTGGATCTCATGTGCGTGACAGGTTGCCCCGCCCTCGCGCCAGTAAACTCTTATTAAAAATTAATTATTTGTGCATATCGTTGTTTTAATTTCACGTTCCTCGTAATCTTGAATCAGAATATCTTCTTCTATTCTCTCCACCAATAGCAAACCACAACCATCCATCAATTTCCGACAGACAAAATCAAGCCCTGCCCTACATTTGTTCTTGTTTGTGAAGCCGTTTCACTCTGAAATATGACACAATAGGGAAGTATAGACAAAAGCAACTTCCTTTTCATGACAACTTTTAACTTAGCATTGTGAAGTTGATGAAAGTTTCTTCTAACTAACCAGTTTCTAAATCACCACTTCCTGAAACGACTGTCAATAATTTCCCCAATGAATCATAAAAGTCTTTGTTCTCGCAGGACTGATGAAGGAGTCGTTCAAGTAGATGCCGGAGTCGATCATGTAGATGCCAAACCACGTTCAGATGTGTTTCATTACAACATGAACTACAGCAGTGTGGGACAGTGTGTCGTCATCAACAACAAGAATTTCCACAGAAGTACAGGTAATTAACACAGACGGGTTCAGCGGTTTAGTTCAGGCGTTTGTGCTCACATTACTCTCTTTTGAACAGGAATGGGAGTTCGTAACGGGACAGACCAGGATGTAAAGAATGTGATGGAGACCTTCTCAAAGCTGGGCTTCAAAGTTAAGATTAGCAATGATCAAACTGTCTCACAGATGAAGGATTTGTTGACTAAAGGTACGTTTTGCAGCAGTTACTGATTACAGTAATTGAATGGGTCCGTCATAAACTCAAATCTTCCGTCTTCAGTGTCTAAGGAGGATCACAGTCAGTCGGCCATGTTTGTGTGCGTGTTGTTGAGTCATGGAGACGATGGAAAGATTTTTGGCACAGATGACTGTATAGAGCTGAAGAGACTGTTCGCGCTCTTCAGAGGAGATCACTGCACTTCACTGGTGGGAAAACCCAAACTTTTCTTCATTCAGGTGAGCGTCACATAATAGATAACATGCATTAAGATGCATCAAAACTACGAAAAGTCCCAAACAGTTTCATTGAGGGGGTCAAAAGCTTCATCCATTTAGGCACCTATCACTAACAATGCCTAGCTATTAGCTTAGGACATGCTAGTAATGTGCTAAATCATGCTAACAACATGCAAATTCATGTTAGCAAAATGTTAAAACATGCTAATAAAGGCTAAATCATGCTAGCAACATGGTAAATCATAGATAAAGGTAAAAACATGCTAAATCATATTAGCAATAAATGCTAATTTATGTTAGCAACATGTTAAAAAATAATAACAACATGTTAAATATGCTAACAAGCATTAACAACATCCTAAAACATGCTAATTCATACTAGCAATGTTAATTTGTGTTAGCAATGTGTTAAAAAATGAAAATTCATGTTAGCAATGGTTTAAACATGTTAAGTCATGATAGCTAAATAATGCTATCAACATGTTTTCAACATGGTAATTCATGCTATCAAAATGTTAAATCATAGAAAAACAAAAAAAAACCATGATAAATCATGTTAGCAACATGTTAAACATACTAACAAATGTTAAATCATGCTAGCAAAATGGTAATTCATGTTAAAAACATGTTAAAACATGTTAACAACATGCTAATTCATGTTAACAAAATGCTAATTCATGCTAGCAAAATGCTAATTCATGCTAGCAACATGTTAAAACATGTTAATTCATACCAGCAATGTTAATTCATGTTAACAATGTCTTTAAAAATGCCAGTTCATGTTAGCAAATGGTTTAAACATGTTAATTCATGATAGCAACATGTTAAATCATGCTATCAACATGGTAAAACATGCTAACAAAATGCTAGTTCTTGTTAGAAACATGTTTAAAATGCAAAATCATGCTATCGATTTGTTAAAACATGTTGGCAAACGTCCCAATTAATGCTAGCAATATGTTAAAACATGTTAGCATCATGCTAATTCATGTTAACAAACTATACCAATTTATGCTAACAGTGTGCAAAAACTTGCTAATTTATGCTAGCAGTGTTAAAATTTGCTACCAACATGATAACTAATGCTAGCAACATGTTAAAACATTCTACCAACATGCTAATTCATGTTAGCAATGTGCTAACACATGTTAATGTTAACAATGTCTTTCTTTCTTTCTTTCTTTCTTTCTTTCTTTCTTTCTTTCTTTCTTTCTTTCTTTCTTTCTTTCTTTCTTTCTTTCTGTCTTTCCACTTCACTAAATTTAAAGCTTATAAAACTTTCAAACTTTCATACGGCTTTGTCAAGCCAACATAAAAGTTTGAACTTTACTTTCTAGTTGATATACTATTTTAGTTTTGTTAATATTTTGAATTTTTTATACTTTCTTTTTTCACTTTAAAGGGTTAGTTCACCCAAAAATGAAAAAAATGTCATTAATTACTCACCCTCATGTCGTTCCACAACCGTAAGACCTTCGTTAATCTTCAGAACACAAACTAAGATATTTTTGTTGAAATCCGATGGCTCAGTGAGGCCTGCATAGCCAGCAATGACATTTCCTCTCTCAAGATCCGTTAATGTACTAAAAACATATTTAAATCAGTTCATGTGAGTACAGTGGTTCAATATTAATATTATAAAGCGATGAGAATATTTTTGGTGCGCCAAAAAAACAAAATAACAACTTATTTAGTGATGGCCGATTTCAAAACACTGCTTCAGGAAGCTTCGGAGCGTTATGAATCAGTGTGTCGAATCAGCGGTTCGGAGCGCCAAAGTCACGTGATTTCAGCAGTTTGGCCGTTTTCACACGCGATCTGAATCATGATTCGACACAAAAGATTCATAACGCTACGAAGCTTCCTGAGCAGTAAAAATCGGTCATCACTATATAAGTCGTTATTTTGTTTTTTTGGCGCACCAAAAATATTCTCATCGCTTTATAATATTAATATTGAACCACTGTACTCACATGAACTGATTTAAATATGTTTTTAGTACATTAATGGATCTTGAGAGAGAAAATGTCATTGCTGGCTATGCAGGCCTCACTGAGCCATCGGATTTCAACAAAAATATCTTAGTTTGTGTTTCGAAGGTCTTACGGGTGTGGAACGACATGAGGGAGAGTAATAAATGACATTATTTTCATTTTTGGGTGAACTAACGCTTTAATTTTAGTTAAAGTGTTAGTAATTTTGTTGTTTTTGTCATTTTTATTATTATTTTTTAAATATGTTTCTATAGTTTTTCTCTATTGTTTTTTTTTTTTTTAATCAAATTTTTTTTAAATGTAATTTCCCATACCAGCAGGGGCGGAGCCAGGGGGTGGCCAGGGGTGGCCGTGGCCACCCTTGGGCTAAGCCTGGCCACCCCGTTGGCCACCCCACTCACAACTGCTGTTTCTGTCTACTTCTTTGTTGACAAGAATTGCGTTTATTTAAACGCAGTACTGTCTTTAGAGATCACAAAAAACGGGAGACTTTTCAGACGCGCACTCCAACTTCACCTCAGCGCCAGGCGCAAGTCAAACGCGCGCGGAAATGATACAGGTGCCGAATGAGCTTTAGCAGAACAGCGAACATATATAGCTTACGGAAATGTTTCTCAACTGGGTTGCAAGACCACGCACTTTTCAATCACGCGCAAATATGGCGTGCTGTATATTACTCACTATAAATGCAACGTCGTAGTTCTGTCGTCTATTAAGTCATGAAATAACCAAAAAGGCGATTTAAAGCTGCGTTAAAACTGCATGAATGTACAGTAAGTAGGCCTATTTGATATATATATATATATATATATATATATATGCGTCATGTCTCTGGACTAAAATATTCTGGTATGTGAGATCACAATATAAGGCACAAGCTGATATGTATTTTTTAATGCATAAATAAATGTGAGAACTGCATTTGTACTAGAAGATGCTAATTTTGTTAATTTATAAAGTACAAACATGTATCAAATTAAACTGCATAAAATAATGAATTTTATATTCTGGCATTTATGTGCTGTTGACCTCTGCTTCCGCATCAGCAAATGGGAATTCAAAAGAGAACCCTTTTTTTTGCAATTATTTGTTGCAATTATTTGAGAACCAGAACTGACTGAACAAGTTGAAATTTAGCTAAAGTGTGAACCAATTTATTAATATGCCTGCAAGAAAAAAAAAAGAAAAAAAGAAGGTAAAATTCACTCAGCATTCCGTGATCTAATTCACTATCTCAATTACAATTAAGTACAAACTGTATTCAGTTGTGTTGTAGGCACAGTCCAGTACATTATAGTCAGACTCATTTTTATGTTGAAATAATGAATATTTCTGTGCCACCCCGGACTGGTTGCTGGCCCCTGCCTGGCCACCCCTGTGAAAAAATCCTGGCTCCGCCACTGCATACCAGGAACATATATCAAAGTGAACAATATACAGACAGATGCCATGAAAACATATTAAAAAAAAGAAGGATATGTAGGATGTCATAAAAAAGAGGAAAATTTTTATTAGTTGTTGTTTATTTAGTTTTTTATATAGTACTTCAAGTTAAACTAATTGAAAATGAATTAGCTGAAAATATGTTTGTTTGTTTTATATTTTATTTCATTGAATGTTTATTTTATTTCAAGCAATGAAAATGTGTTTTATATAATTCTGTTTGGTGAGATATGATAAAATTCATAGAAACTAAAAATATATTATTTTACAATTTTACATATTTTATTTTATAAATAATGAAAATGTTTTTTTTTTTTATGTTCTTTTGGGACATTTAAATAATTTCCGCCCAAGGCATATGCAGAATAAAGGGGCGGGGCCTGGTTGAGTTAGTTAGTAGTGTGTTGAAACTGGAGGTTATGGTAAGGGGCGGGACATTTCCCAAATGACCAATCACAACACACTGATCCAGCTGACCAATCAGAGAACATTGTGCTTTTTAGAAGGAGGGGCTTTATAGAGGAAAATTAGGAAATGGAGAATATGAGGAAAATAATCAACATTCAAGCATGAAAACTTGTTCTAGTAGAGCACAAAAACAACATCAAGACTTTTTAATGGGGCATAATAAGTGTTCTTTAAGAGTGTAGCTTTAGTTGCTCTTTCACGGCTGTGTTGACCTGTGTGTGTGTCTCCAGGCTTGCCGAGGCTCAGATCTGGACTCTGGCATTGAGACAGATGGTGAAAGTGATGGAGAAACAATGAGAATTCCTGTGGAGGCAGATTTCCTGTATGCGTACTCCACTGCACCAGGTATCTAATGTCTTCCTCAATGGAATTTACTCACAGAACCAAATGCATTTGCCCTAACCCGTTAGTTTTCTGTCTGTCTTCAGGATATTACTCCTGGAGGAACGTCGCTCATGGTTCCTGGTTCATCACTTCACTCTGTGAGATGCTGTCAAAATACAGCAAACAACTGGAGATCATGCAGATCATGACACGTACCAACCACAAGGTGGCGCTGGATTTCGAATCCTCCTCCAATCTGCCAGGGTTTGGTGGCATGAAACAGATACCATGTATTGTATCTATGCTGACCAAAGAACTCTATTTCCATAAATAATTAATTGATGCACTTTATTTTACAGTATGTGAACATACATGTACTTACAATGAACTTACCTAAGAAAGCACTGGGTAATATAAGGTAACTACATGGGTTAAGGTTTGGTTTAGGTGTAGGTTCAGGATTAGTACCTAGTTATTGTAATTACTATAATAAGTACATGGTATGTGCATGGGGAACAGGACTGTAAAAAAGTGCTACCTAATTCATGTTTATTTTATTGATTATGTTGCAATGGGATAAAAACATTTTTTTAAATCATTTTTATGTTGCAATTTAAAGTATTTAGTGACAGACTACTTTCAAAACTGGATAAAGGGACATGATGGGAATTTAAGGGAAACACTGGGTTTTAATGTACTATTATCTAATCATGAGTATTTGAAATCACTAGTCTTTTTGTTGTGGTGTGTGACATGTTTACAGTGCTGGTTTTGAATGACAGCTCTTTCTTATCTTTATATGCACATTTAGTCTGTCATCATTTGAGCTTCACCTGAATGTTTGCCTTGAGTCTATGAAAGTTGCATTAAAGCACGAATTCACAATTCTGATCTAAATGTAAACATTTGCACAGTTTTATTATGATAAATAAACATTTTACTTTGGTATTTAATTTGTGTGTAATTAGCTTTGAGTTGAGCAAATACTGAAGACAAGAGAAATATAAAAACAAGAAAAAGGGCTATTGTGTGTGTGTGTGTGTCTGTATATATATATATATATATATATATATATATATATATAATCATAAATGTTTCTTGAGCATCAAATCATATCAGAATGATTTCTGAAGGATCATGTGACACTGAAGACTGGAGTAATGAAAAATGAAAATTCAGCTTTGATCACAGGAATAAATTACACTTTACTATATATTCACATAGAAAACAACTATTTTAAATTGTAAAAATATTTCACAGTATTACTGTTTTGATTAAACAAATACAGCCTTGGTGAGCAGAATATAAAAATAAATAAATCTATTTAATCCATGAATGTTGATCAAAATGCAGCAGTTTAAATTATTTAATGCAGCCAAAAGGTAAAAACTGAACATAAGTGTAGCTTTAAAAAACAGCTTTTGAAAGGTAGGGTATACAATGTCTAAATCTAGAAAAACTGCAGCAACATTTCCAAGATGCACAACAACCTTACGTGAAAGTGTAACTCAAAAAATGCTGTTTTAAAAGCAAAAGGTAGTTACACCAAATATTGATTCAGTTATGTTTAATTATATATATATTTTAAGTCTCTTCTGCTCACCAAGGCTTTATTTATTTGATCCAAAATACAGCAAAAACAGTAATACTGTGAAATAATTTTTACAATTTAAAATAAGTTTTCTTTTTGAATATATTTTAAAATGCAATTTATATCCAGTGATCAAAGCTGAATTTTCAGCATCATTACTCCAGTCTTCAGTGTCACATGATCCTTCAGAAATCATTCTGATATGATGATTTGCTGCTCAAGAAACATTTATGATTATTATCAATATTGAAAACAGTTCTGCTGCTTCATATCTTTATGGAAACAATGATACAGATTATTTTTCATCATTATTTGATAAATAAAAAGTTCAAAAGAACAGCATTTATTTGAAATAGAAAGCTTGTGCAACATTATAAATGTCTTTACTGTCACTTTTGATCAATTTAATGCATCCTTGCTGAATAAAAGTATTAATTTCTTGAATTTCTTTAAAAAAAAAAAAAAAAAAACTCTTACTGACCCCAAACTTATGAATAGTAGTGATAATGTTACAAGAGCTTTTTATTTCAGATAAATGTTCTTTCGAACTTTCTATTCATCAAATAATCCTGAAAAGAAATTGTACACAACTGTTTTCAACATTGATAATAATCATAAATGTTTCTTGAGCAGCAAATCATCATATCAGAATGGGATCATGTGACACTGAAGACTGGAGTAATGATGCTGAAAATTCAGCTTTGATCACAGGAATAAATTACACTTTTCTATATATTCACATAGAAAACAAGAAATTTTAAATTGTACAAATATTTCACAACTATTTTCTATCATTATGTTTGAAAACATTCTCACTTTACAGCAGGTAGCTTGTTTTGTTATTGACGTAACTCCTCTCCAAACTGCAGTCTTAACCACTGGGTGGCGCTCTGTTCTAAGATCAGCTGAGTGTTTAAAAACAAGGTGTGTTCCTGAGAAATGCTACAGAAAGCAGAACAACTCCCTGAAACCTTACCTTATTTCTGTTTCAGTCTTGTTTCTCAACTCCCCGTCAAGCTGTTTCCTTTTTGTGTTTGTTTAATTCAAAAATACATGCAGGGGGAAAACCCGGATGATTTAAGAAAAGAAAATTGCTTTTAGAAATGCCTTTTGCAATTATAACACTCTAATAAAGAATGTGAGTCCAATGTATTATTTAATTGTGGTTTGTGTTGTTAGAGTTGGTGTGTTGCATCATGCGCTGGGAGTCGCAGGGCTTGGCAGCAAAGATAAGATATGAGACTCAGTGTGTGTGTGTGTGTGTGTGTGTGTGTGTGTGGACAGACACTATGGGGATAGAATTGCACAGTTATGCCTTTAACTAACAACTTGCATTGCCTCATCTCTAGCGTTCAAGATTTTCTGCAAATCTCATTCCAGCTTCAGTGTTGGGCTGATCTAATAACCTTTGTATAATTCAGTAGTGCACTTAATAAAAACAAAAAAACAAAAACAAAAGATGAATGCAATGTTGAATACAGCAATACACGACATATGCATGTAAATATATGATATAATAGCCTAAATATCACAGCTGAACTCTCAGAAACATGAAACATTTGGCAATTTTCCATTCACACACAACCAGCACTAAAGTGTATCATATCTACACGTTGCAGCTTAAGTTTCTTTTCTGCCTGCTTCGCCTTTAAGAAGCAATAACGAAACAACGAGGAAGTGAAAATGAAATCGACTTTCGTATTTCAGCCTGCAGCCAATGAGCAGACCAGTTCAAAAACTACTATGGCAAAGGCTCAGATTATGAATATTTAGTAGGTCCGAAGACGTCGCTTGGGTTGAGCTCTCTGTAGCGTCCAGTAAATGTGAACTTGTTTGTTTTACATGTAGTATTGCGATATACACTCAATCAAATATGTATCAGGGAATATATAAACCAATAAGATGTCAGTGATGTTAATAAAAATAATAACAACATACAATAAAAAACCCAACAAGACAGTGAATTGTATTTTCTCGCAATATATATATATATAATATTCATGATCAATATAATATGAACTTTCCTTGTAAAGTAATACAATTAGATTTGTATTATTTGCATTATTAATTTCCCCCGTTCATTTTATAAAAGAAACCCAGCCAATCGGTGCGCGAACGTCTCGCTACGTAATTAATATTCATTAGCCATGACAGCGTTCATTCTTAACTCCCTCCCACTTATATGCGCCCGCTCTGAGTGCCATCCAATCAGATCGCGAACGGCTCGCTGCGTCGTTAATATTAACGAAGCAAAGCCTGCGCCTTAGTAGGATCTGTAAACACGAAGTAAGCGCACCACACACACTCGCACACACGCACACTGGGGATTTCCACCCAAGCGCTTGTTTCCTTCACTTGTTTTGCTTTCGATCTGAAGAGCGAAATCAAACCCATTTGACTTTTCGTTTTGTTATCGAAAGCTACAAATTGTCAAGACTCTTCACAGACTATTTTGCTTTTATTCCTGGAGTGATTTCCACGCGTCGCAGGTAATAAATCTCATTTCCGCATGTATTTATGGGGCTCATATGAATATAAGTGGATGTTTATGCTGTAGGCCACGTAGAGTTGCTGGGGTGGGTGTAAAATCGAAAGTCATGGGGTGTTTGGATCCAATGGGAATCAAGGGATGTTTATTTTCACTTTTGAGTTCACTTGACAACACTAACATACTTATTTGGGGAGGTTGAAGTCAACTGGTTCAGTGTACTGTGAGAATGATCGGGCCACACTGGACGCCACAATGTCATTTCACAGTAAGTACTGTGAAGAGCTAATGGACAACGTGTGTTTTATGATCAAATTATGTTGTAGAGAAGTTTGCATGGACTTGTGGATATTGTTATTGCTGTTGTTGACTTACATGGACATGTAGACGGTGTAACATGGGTACTGCAATGGAAAGTGTCTGTCATGAACTGGTGCACCAATATCTGCATCCAAATTCTGTCTGATAAGCTGGTAAATATAGCTTGATATTCTCATAATAGCATAACCAAACACTAAAAACTAAAATTAATAGGGGTTCTTTAAGAAATAGAGCTTTTAAAAAGTAAAATCTCATGCTATCCTTTTATGTTGGCACTAGATGATGGCAAAAGTCTAAAAATAGACAGAAACAAATGTCCACAATTAAACATCCAATACAGGTCAATGCATATTATGATGCATCCCTACTTGGTTTTGTGTTTTGTTGTAAAAATATTGCTTTTCTATTCTTCATAATTCAGTATGCAGTGAAATGCATGTATGTTGTTGGTGTATGTTGTGATTGCCTTTGTTCACTCTCATTTCCCAATGGACCATAAAAGCTCAAAGGTCTAAAGGGACAAACAGATGATTTTAAAACGAGAGTTTTCATTGTGATTAACTATAAACCTTTTTACGAGCTCAAATTGGTTAATCTGTAACTTGTGATTTGCACTTTGTGAAATGAAAACAGATGAAGCAGTTTTGATGTCAGTCATCATCGTGCATGATCGACATTACAGGTTTAGCCACATGCACTCTTTCTTAGATAAACTCTCTCACAAGAGCACACTTCGGTTTGAAACTTCACGCCTTCTGTTTGTGTTGACTCATGGACCAGTTGCTTTCAATTCAGGAAAACCAGAAAACAATCATCTCACAATCATTTAGTTTGATGTAACTTTCAGTAAATTGTGATTCAGATGGTCTCCCCTGGTGGTTTGTTTTTAGAAAAAGGGTTAAAGTTTGTCATCTTGCTTCCTGGATAGTCATGGAGGAATGTACAACCTGTTGAAGGAGGAAAACTTGCTGTCAAACTTTGACACATTCCAGACCCCTCTCTGTCTCTCTCTTTCTCTAGGCCAGCATGCCGGTAGAGAGAATGCGTATGAGGCCATGGTTGGAAGAGCAGATAAACTCATGTCAAATACCGGGTCTCAAATGGGTCAACAAGGTACTTTAACTGTGCTAGTTTAAAACTTGTCTTTTTACAGTATTGTTTACACCATGAGCAAGATGCTGTTATTTGTGAAGCTTTTTGTTATTTGTAAGTGACTGCGTCCACATACGCAGGGTGTGTCTTGGCCTGTCACACATTTTGCATGTTCTCTGCCTGCAGGAGAAGAGAATATTCCAGATTCCATGGATGCATGCTGCGCGACACGGCTGGGACGTGGAGAAAGATGCTCCTCTCTTCCGAAACTGGGCCATTCATACAGGTGCAGTCAGCATTAATGCATCATATATGCGTGTAAACATAAACGCACATATACTCATTTTATGAACAAAATATTTTGTTTACTAGGGCTGAGCATTGACATAAATTTCAGATTTTGATTCACAAGCTAAATAATCTTAGCCCAAACTGAAAACAAGATTATATAGCTTATTCTTGGTTTGAAATAAGATTATTTTGCTTACCCCATTGGCAGATTATTTTGCTTGTTTTAAGGAAAAATTTACTTAATTTTGACTTATTTTCCCTGAAAACAAAAAAATAACTTTTACTTGTCAAGAAAATGCTTCTTGATTTAAGAACTTTAAGATATTTTGACTAGAAACAAGACAAAAACTCTAAGAACAGCATTGTTTTTGCAGTGTAGCAAATTTTAGCAAATTATTTTTTTATTTCGAAAGAGACATTAATCAACATTCAGATAGATGTAAATCTACCCAAGTTAGCCCAAAGTCTAATATAATGCTGTAAACTATACAGGGAACCCCATTTGTTACATCACTATTATTAAAGGTTAAAATTATTAGTGCAGTAAGCAGTTTCTGAGAAAAGCTGTTTGAAAGTTGATCGGACAGAGCATCAAAACACACTTGTAGCCAATCAGCAGAAAGGGGCGTGTCCACTCTGTACTGTGATTCAACATTCCTTCTGATGTTCATTCATGTTTATTTGGTAATGTAACTAGTAGTAAAGAGATGAGATGAGATGATTGGTTCACGTGATTGATCCTTGCTGCCGCTTGAACTGAGGTGTCTGTTAAGCCACATTAAAGAACAAAACAGTGTTTATTATTGTTTGAATTTCATAATAAAATTGACAGAATTTGAAAGCTGAGACTTTGTTTCACATCAGAAGTAACAACGCACAAAGATGTTTGCAATTTATTGGATGAGAGGCACTACAAAACTTTGTTCATTCATCAGCTGAAAACAGCTTGGACTGAAAGATCAATTCTTGGAGTTGTTGTTGGCATGTTGCATTGTGGTTGCTTGGGAGTTCTGAATGGTCGCTGGGGTTTCTAGTTGGTTTCTAGGGTGTTCTGAGTGGATGCTAGATTTTCTTGTTGATTGCTTGGATATTCTGGTTTGCTGGTTGTTAAGACTTTACTGTTAGGTTGCTAGTGTGGTTCTAGGTGGTTGCTAGAGTGTTCTGGGTGGTTGCTAGGGGTTAGCTAGATGGTTGGTAGGCCGTTCTGGGTGGTTATTAGTTGGGTGGTGGCTAGGGTATTCTTGGTGGATGCTAGGGTTTTAATAGTTGGTTAATAGAGTGTTCTGGAAGGATGTTAGGGTTTTACTAGTTGGTTGATGGGGTGTTCTGGAAGGATGCTAGGGTTTTACTAGCTGGTTAATAGTGTTCTGGAAGGATGCTAGGGTTTTACTAGTTGGTTGATGGGGTGTTCTGGAAGGATGCTAGGGTTTTACTAGCTGGTTAATAGTGTTCTGGAAGGATGCTAGGGTTTTACTAGTTGGTTAATAGAGTGTTCTGGAAGGATGTTAGGGTTTTACTAGTTGGTTGATGGGGTGTTCTGGAAGGATGCTATGGTTTTACTAGTTGGTTAATAGAGTGTTCTGGAAGGATGTTAGGGTTTTACTAGTTGGTTGATGGGGTGTTCTGGAAGGATGCTATGGTTTTACTAGTTGGTTAATAGAGTGTTCTGGAAGAATGCTAGGGTTTTACTAGTTGGTTGATGGGGTGTTCTGGGAGGATGCTAGGGTTTTACTAGTTGGTTAATAGATTGTTCTGGAAGGATGCTATGGTTTTACTAGTTGGTTAATAGAGTGTTCTGGAAGGATGCTATGGTTTTACTAGTTGGTTAATAGAGTGTTCTGGAAGGATGCTATGGTTTTACTAGTTGGTTAATAGAGTGTTCTGGAAGAATGCTAGGGTTTTACTAGTTGGTTGATGGGGTGTTCTGGGAGGATGCTATGGTTTTACTAGTTGGTTAATATAGTGTTCTGGAAGGATTCTAGGGTTTTACTAGTTGGTTGATTGTGTGTTCTGGAAGGATGTTAGGGTTTTACTAGTTGGTTGATGGGGTGTTCTGGAAGGATTCTAGGGTTTTACTAGTTGGTTGATTGTGTGTTCTGGAAGGATGTTAGGGTTTTACTAGTTGGTTGATGGGGTGTTCTGGAAGGATGCTAGGGTTTACTAGTTGGTTAATATAGTGTTCTGGAAGGATTCTAGGGTTTTACTAGTTGGTTGATGGGGTGTTCTGGGAGGATGCTATGGTTTTACTAGTTGGTTAATATAGTGTTCTGGAAGGATTCTAGGGTTTTACTAGTTGGTTAATAGAGTGTTCTGGAAGGATGCTAGGGTTTACTAGTTGGTTAATAGAGTGTTCTGGAAGGATGCTATGGTTTTACTAGTTGGTTAATAGAGTGTTCTGGAAGAATGCTAGGGTTTTACTAGTTGGTTGATGGGGTGTTCTGGGAGGATGCTATGGTTTTACTAGTTGGTTAATATAGTGTTCTGGGAGGATGCTATGGTTTTACTAGTTGGTTAATATAGTGTTCTGGAAGGATTCTAGGGTTTTACTAGTTGGTTGATTGTGTGTTCTGGAAGGATGTTAGGGTTTTACTAGTTGGTTGATGGGGTGTTCTGGAAGGATGCTAGGGTTTACTAGTTGGTTAATAGAGTGTTCTGGAAGAATGCTAGGGTTTTACTAGTTGGTTGATGGGGTGTTCTGGGAGGATGCTAGGGTTTTACTAGTTGGTTAATAGAGTGTTCTGGAAGGATGCTATGGTTTTACTAGTTGGTTAATAGAGTGTTCTGGAAGAATGCTAGGGTTTTACTAGTTGGTTGATGGGGTGTTCTGGAAGGATGCTAGGGTTTTACTAGCTGGTTAATAGTGTTCTGGAAGGATGCTAGGGTTTTACTAGTTGGTTAATAGTGTTCTGGAAGGATGTTAGGGTTTTACTAGTTGGTTGATGGGGTGTTCTGGAAGGATGCTAGGGTTTTACTAGCTGGTTAATAGTGTTCTGGAAGGATGTTAGGGTTTTACTAGTTGGTTGATGGGGTGTTCTGGGAGGATGCTATGGTTTTACTAGTTGGTTAATAGAGTGTTCTGGAAGGATGCTATGGTTTTACTAGTTGGTTAATAGAGTGTTCTGGAAGGATGCTAGGGTTTTACTAGCTGGTTAATAGTGTTCTGGAAGGATGTTAGGGTTTTACTAGTTGGTTGATGGGGTGTTCTGGGAGGATGCTATGGTTTTACTAGTTGGTTAATAGAGTGTTCTGGAAGAATGCTAGGGTTTTACTAGTTGGTTGATGGGGTGTTCTGGGAGGATGCTAGGGTTTTACTAGTTGGTTAATAGAGTGTTCTGGAAGGATGCTATGGTTTTACTAGTTGGTTAATAGAGTGTTCTGGAAGAATGCTAGGGTTTTACTAGTTGGTTGATGGGGTGTTCTGGAAGGATGCTAGGGTTTTACTAGCTGGTTAATAGTGTTCTGGAAGGATGCTAGGGTTTTACTAGTTGGTTAATAGTGTTCTGGAAGGATGTTAGGGTTTTACTAGTTGGTTGATGGGGTGTTCTGGAAGGATGCTAGGGTTTTACTAGCTGGTTAATAGTGTTCTGGAAGGATGTTAGGGTTTTACTAGTTGGTTGATGGGGTGTTCTGGAAGGATGCTAGGGTTTTACTAGCTGGTTAATAGTGTTCTGGAAGGATGTTAGGGTTTTACTAGTTGGTTGATGGGGTGTTCTGGGAGGATGCTATGGTTTTACTAGTTGGTTAATATAGTGTTCTGGAAGGATTCTAGGGTTTTACTAGTTGGTTGATGGGGTGTTCTGGAAGGATGCTAGGGTTTTACTAGCTGGTTAATAGTGTTCTGGAAGGATGCTAGGGTTTTACTAGTTGGTTAATAGAGTGTTCTGGAAGGATGTTAGGGTTTTACTAGTTGGTTGATGGGGTGTTCTGGAAGGATGCTATGGTTTTACTAGTTGGTTAATAGAGTGTTCTGGAAGGATTCTAGGGTTTTACTAGTTGGTTGATTGTGTGTTCTGGAAGGATGTTT
The DNA here is from genome assembly GCF_024489055.1 of Chanodichthys erythropterus. Lineage (NCBI taxonomy): Eukaryota > Metazoa > Chordata > Actinopteri > Cypriniformes > Xenocyprididae > Chanodichthys > Chanodichthys erythropterus. The sequence continues at coordinate 36,331,707 of NC_090221.1, forward strand.
GGGGTGTTCTGGAAGGATACTAGGGTTTACTAGTTGGTTAATAGAGTGTTCTGGAAGGATGCTATGGTTTTACTAGTCGGTCAATAGTGTTCTGGAAGGATGCTAGGGTTTTACTAGTTGGTTAATATAGTGTTCTGGAAGGATGCTATGGTTTTACTAGTTGGTTAATAGAGTGTTCTGGAAGAATGCTAGGGTTTTACTAGTTGGTTAATAGAGTGTTCTGGAAGGATGCTATGGTTTTACTAGTTGGTTAATATAGTGTTCTGGAAGGATTCTAGGGTTTTACTAGTTGGTTGATTGTGTGTTCTGGAAGGATGCTATGGTTTTACTAGTTGGTTGATAGTGTGTTCTGGAAGGATGCTATGGTTTTACTAGTCGGTCAATAGTGTTCTGGAAGGATGCTAGGGTTTTACTAGTTGGTTAATAGTGTTCTGGAAGGATGCTATGGTTTTACTAGTTGGTTAATAGAGTGTTCTGGAAGGATGCTATGGTTTTACTAGTTGGTTAATAGAGTGTTCTGGAAGAATGCTAGGGTTTTACTAGTTGGTTGATGGGGTGTTCTGGGAGGATGCTATGGTTTTACTAGTTGGTTAATATAGTGTTCTGGAAGAATGCTAGGGTTTTACTAGTTGGTTGATGGGGTGTTCTGGAAGGATGCTATGGTTTTACTAGTTGGTTAATAGAGTGTTCTGGAAGAATGCTAGGGTTTTACTAGTTGGTTGATGGGGTGTTCTGGAAGGATGCTATGGTTTTACTAGTTGGTTGATAGTGTGTTCTGGAAGGATGCTATGGTTTTACTAGTCGGTCAATAGTGTTCTGGAAGGATGCTAGGGTTTTACTAGTTGGTTAATAGTGTTCTGGAAGGATGCTATGGTTTTACTAGTTGGTTAATAGAGTGTTCTGGAAGGATGCTAGGGTTTTACTAGTTGGTTGATGGGGTGTTCTGGAAGAATGCTAGGGTTTTACTAGTTGGTTGATGGGGTGTTCTGGAAGGATTCTAGGGTTTTACTAGTTGGTTGATTGTGTGTTCTGGAAGGATGTTAGGGTTTTACTAGTTGGTTGATGGGGTGTTCTGGAAGGATGCTAGGGTTTACTAGTTGGTTAATAGAGTGTTCTGGAAGGATGCTAGGGTTTTACTAGTTGGTTAATATAGTGTTCTGGAAGGATGCTATGGTTTTACTAGTTGGTTGATTGTGTGTTCTGGAAGGATGCTATGGTTTTACTAGTTGGTTGATAGTGTGTTCTGGAAGGATGCTATGGTTTTACTAGTCGGTCAATAGTGTTCTGGAAGGATGCTATGGTTTTACTAGTTGGTTAATAGAGTGTTCTGGGAGGATGCTATGGTTTTACTAGTTGGTTAATAGAGTGTTCTGGAAGAATGCTAGGGTTTTACTAGTTGGTTAATAGAGTGTTCTGGGAGGATGCTATGGTTTTACTAGTTGGTTAATAGAGTGTTCTGGAAGAATGCTAGGGTTTTACTAGTTGGTTAATAGAGTGTTCTGGGAGGATGCTATGGTTTTACTAGTTGGTTAATAGAGTGTTCTGGAAGAATGCTAGGGTTTTACTAGTTGGTTAATAGAGTGTTCTGGAAGAATGCTAGGGTTTTACTAGTTGGTTAATAGAGTGTTCTGGAAGAATGCTAGGGTTTTACTAGTTGGTTGATGGGGTGTTCTGGGAGGATGCTATGGTTTTACTAGTTGGTTGATAGTGTGTTCTGGAAGGATGCTATGGTTTTACTAGTCGGTCAATAGTGTTCTGGAAGGATGCTAGGGTTTTACTAGTTGGTTAATAGTGTTCTGGAAGGATGCTAGGGTTTTACTAGTTGGTTAATATAGTGTTCTGGAAGGATGCTAGGGTTTTACTAGTTGGTTAATAGATTGTTCTGGAAGGATGCTAGGGTTTTACTAGTTGATAGATAGGATGTTCTGGGAGGATGCTTATTGTCCAAGTCCAAAATGTCCAACACTACATGATACATGTGATATTCTCATTCTCATATATAGTTTGAGATTTTCTGCATCGTTATTTTCATAACTAATGATGGCAATGCAAATCTAAAAAGATGAAGTGATCATGAAATCTCATTCTGTATTATAAGTGTATCTGGTTTTCCACTGCCATTTTTTTAGGTAAATATCAACCTGGTGACAAACCGGACCCCAAAACATGGAAGGCGAACTTCCGCTGTGCCATGAACTCCCTGCCTGACATAGAGGAGGTGAAAGACAAAAGTATCAAAAAGGGAACAAATGCCTTCAGAGTGTACAAGATGCTGTCAGCGTCTGAGAGGCATTCAAAAAGAGGTCAGTCGATAACACACATCCATACGGTCGCTAGCTATGTTTACATGGACACTTATTGTTTCATTCCACTTGATGAATCGGAACGTAGTGTTTACATGAGCACTAAATAAAGTGATTGGGTTGATGTGCACGCTTAAATGTCACAAGCTTCTGATCCAAATTGTTTTTTTGACATGCGCACACTGCACGAATATAGTTTCCCGCTGTTGGCACATACTAACCTTTCTCCTACATTGCCTCTTTTCTTTGTTTTATAGAACAGACTTAATATTTATCTATATCGATTCAGACGACGAGCACATGAACCATTGTGCCGTGCTGCTAGTATTTATCAAGCCGTAAAAGCGCCGTTTCCCGCGCCCAAAACCAGTCGTCTGTGGATGAGAGTCCAAAACAAGGACTGGTGGGACGTTGTCCTTCTCCACTTCACAGACGATGAGTGGAAAGAGAATTTCAGAATGACAGGACAATCATTTATGACACTTCATTCAACAACAACAACAGCTCATTCCGTACGTCATTACGCCATTTTTACGTCATTGCACATGCGCGGTACTCTCCAGTTTCGGTTTTTAATCTGTGGTTACATGTAACTTTTCTATTCTTATTTCTACCAATATTTTTATTGATTTTCCTTATGCATAACTTTACTATTCTGATTGTGCTACTAGTCCAATTACCATCAGATTATTAGGGTCCATGTAAACGCAGCTACAGAGACGTGCCTTCATTTCATTCTGACATGCCTGGACATGATGATGTGGAGTTTAAAGACATTTCTGTGATCAAAGCAGGACCAGTTTGTTTAATCAAATCCAAGAGTGGTATATCACTGAGATACATTTTATCGATATTTTTTTTTATATTTTCTGTTTTAATTTTAATTTTATTTAAAGTTTTAGTATTTTTGATGTGTTTTTGCCATTTCTATTTTTTTATTATTATTATTTTATTAATTATTGTTTCAGTTTAGTTATTTTAGTACAAATTTAAAATAAGAAACCAGCTGACTAAGTTGCAACTAGCTGAAATAAAATAAGTTCATGGGGTTTTTTTTGCATTTTTAATTTATTTGTTAAAATTTAATTAAAATTATATTAATTTCAAATGTGACACTTCTTTTATGGTTTTAGTTTTAGTTAACTATAATAATTCTGATATGATCCAACTTAAGTAACTGTAACTGATCTGTGTTTAAAAAAATCATGTGGTTAATATGTGAATGAAACATGTTTAGATCATAGTAATACTAGTATAAGTATCAAATTTACTACAATTTATATAGAATTTACTAGTTACTTAAACATCGTAATGTCCGTAAAATGGCTTCATTATCATATAATTTAGCAAAGTTAATTTGCTATTTTTTGTTTTGATTTTGGGTGAAAAAGGACATAAAATGGTGAAATATTCTTGACAGGTTTCTTGATATTCACTCTTTTCTGAAATTTGTTTGCATGCATTGATCTTGTGTGTCTGTGTTTCTCAAAGGAAAAAAGAGAGCACTTGAAAAAGAAGAAAAGTTAAAGGTATGGACTCTCACTTTTGGGTGTATATTATTGTATGTGTCGTCAGAACAGCTCTAATGTTGAAGGTTATTAGATTCAGCAATACAGATGTATATGTACTGTGTGTTTACCGCAGGCGGTGCGACCGTGCCCTGTGCCTTCCAGTTGGGAAAACAGTAATGGCTCTTGTAAAACCCCAGTGACAGTCAAGCGGGAGGAGGATTACTATAGCACAGGTAGGTGAAGTGAATATCCTGCTCCGCCCTGCACACCTGTGCTCCGGTCATGTGAGGTAATTCAGGTGGAACCTGTTCTCAGTACAGCAAGAAAGGAGTTAGGATTTGAAACAGTATCTCTCTGTCACTCATTTTGTTCCTCAGACTAAAGCTAATCTGACATTCACTTTTCTACACAACCAGTTATTGATTTTCTAATATTTAATCAACCAATAAATTACACCATTTGATCAGTCTCTACAGAACGGCATTTAACGACACCAATTCAACCAAATTACTTTTTTACATTTAAACTTTTTACTTAACTGCTATTCAAGTAAGTATTAAAAGTCATGCTTTTAAAGAAACTTAAAATACCTCTGAAACAGTTGATGCATTTTTATTATTTTATTTTAGTGCTATTTTTGTGTAATTTTTAAAAAATATTGTTGTTATTATTTTTATTATTTTAATAATAAAATAATAATAATAATATCAAAATATTTGAAAAAAATATTTGATACAAAAAATACAAAATACACATCAAAAGTGTTTGGTTTCAGGGTTATTTTAAGTTTCTCTTTAAAATAAATGAATTTTAATAATATAATATAATATAATATAATATAATATAATATAATATAATATAATATAATATAATATAATATAATATAATATAATATAATATAATGGCTTGATCTGTATTTTATTTATTTTTATTTATAATAATAATAATATAATTTTATTTTTAATAATAATATAATATAATTTTTATATATTTATTAAATTTATGCATCAAATATAATTTTACATATTTTATTATTATTAAAATATATTATTATTACTATTGCAAATAGGTCTGTTATAAGCTGTTATCTCTCAGGGTTATTTTAGATATCTCTTTAAAAAAAGCATGACTTGTGGTTTGAGAGAATATGAAAGGGTCCTTGAAAACAAAACTGCATTTTGTTCAGTGTTCAGTGCATTTTCCCCAGTCACTTGTTGCAAATACCCAGAATGCTTCAGGCTTCTCTCACAACAGCCTGAGTTGATTTCCTCTCCTGTCCTAGTTCAGATACATTATAAAACACATGCATCACTTCACAGCTGTTTGACTTTCTCTCGCATTTCTCCAAAATCAAACATCTTATAGACTTCTTATGGCACTGAGTTTGACCTGTAGAATAAAAGCGGGATGTTTAATTCTCAGCCGTGTTTATAGTGCCTACATGTTGTAAACAGTTTCTCACAATGGCGGCGGTTTGCATTATTAAAGAGCTTTTTGATTTGCCTTTAGCATTGAAATTGTGTGAATGGCTGGTGTTAAATGCAGAAAGTTGTCATTGGCAGATTGGGAATTTTTTTCACATTTCACCATTTCTACATTCTGCTTAAAAACAAACAAACAAACATATATATTTTAAAAATTTTTCCATGCCAATTTTCTCTACCAAATTCCGATTTCCATACTATAATTTCATTAATTTTCATTAATGTAAATTGTACTATCCAGACCAGAGTTTTTTTTAGTTTTGTTTTTATTTTATTAATATTTCAAATTCACTTATATTTTTAGTTTTCATCTTAATTTTAGTTTAATTTTTTTGTAATTTCATTATGTGCTTTTGTCATATTAATAGTTTTTTTTTTTATATATATATATTGTTATTTAAGTTCATTTATTTATATTTCAGTTTTAGTTTTTACTTATTCCCACTTAATAATTTTAGCGCTTAATTTCAGTTAACAGAAATGTTTTTAATTGTTACAGTTTTAGTTAATTAAAATCATCATGAATTATATTCAGTACAACAAATTACATAAATACATATGCAGTTTATGCAAAACATGTTTTTGTTGTTTGTTTGTTTTTTTCTGGTTATTTTTGGAGGTGAAGTATGACCTGAACATGTTCTTGACAGGCTTTCACAACATTCGTCCTTTTACATTTGGGATGGGAAATGGTCACATGGCACCTATCATTCTGTCATGGACCTGTTTATCCAGATCTCCTTGTTACTGTGTTTGTTTATTCATGTCCACTGTTCTCCTTCAAACTCAGTAACGCACACTATTGGGGTAAAAGGTGAGCTTCGTGTGTGTTTGTTTGTTTTGTAAGTCGACATTGATATGAAGTTTGTGATACACACCGAATTGGCACAGCAAAACGAACAGCAACGTAATTCATTTACAAAAAGCCTTTCGGCCAGTTAATTTGTTTTTAACCTTGTTTCCTCTGCATCATTTCATTATGGAGTCATGGGAAATGGAGTTCAGCTACATGGACCGGAGGGATTGCGTCCTGAGTGAAAAATGACACAGATCTAGCACACGCCCCCTTAAGAAACACGCTCACTTCCCACTTCACTGTTCTCCATATTCACTCTCTCTTCCCTCTTCTCCTTCCTCAGAGGCTGATGGGCAGAGCCCTGCAGACGACCACCTGATCATCAACGATCTGCCTGACGTGTGTCAGACCATCGAGGTGGTGACGGAAAACGAGGAGCAGGCCGTGACCTCCAGCGACCTCTACCCCTTACAGATCTCCCCCGTCTCCTCGTATGGAGGTTGGTTGGACACATATACTCGCATCCCTTTAGTATGGAAGCTTGTTTCTGCCACGGAATATCAAAGAATAAAATAAAAAAGGTTATTGCGACTTTATATCCCACAAATCTGACTTTTTTCTCTTAATTCTGAATTTATGTTCGGCAATTCTGACTTTTTCCACAATTGCAAATTATAAAGTCAGAATTGTGAGATATAATGTTGAAATTTTGAGAAATAAAGCCAGAATTGCGAGATAAAAACACAATTGTGAATTTATATCCCACATTTCTGACTTTTTTTTGTAATTGCAAGTCCAAATTGCAAGATATTAACTAGTTTATATCTCACAGTTCAGACTTTATAATTAGCAATTGCAAGTTTAAATCTCATAACTTGCAATACTGACTTTTTTTCTTGCAATTGTGAGTCCAAATTGTGAGATGTAATGTTGAAATTCTGAGAAAGTAAGTCAGAATTGCAAGATATAAACATACAATTTGGACGTTTTTTGCAGATATATCCCACAATTCTAACTTTTTTCACAGTTGCAACTGCAAGTTCAAATAAAGTAAAGTAGTTTATATCTCGCAATTGCAAGTTATAAAGTCTGAACTGCAAATATAGTCACAATTCGGACTATTTTTTGCCACTGCAAGTTATAAAATGAATTGCAAAATATAAACAATTCTGAAGGAAAAAAGTAATTTATTAAGTTTTTTTTTAGCAATTCAGACTATATCTCACAATTTGGACTTAATATATAACTCGCAATTGCGAGTTTAAATCTCATAACTTGCAGTTCTCGCAATTGTGAATTTTTATCATACACGTTTTTTTTTTCCAACTGCAAATGATAAAGTCTGAATTGCGAGATATAAACTCACAATTCTGAATTTTTGCAGATTTATATCCCACCATTCAAACTTTATTCACAGTTGCAATTGCAAGTCCAAATTGCAAGATATAAAGTAGTTTATATCTTGCAATTTGGACTTTATATTGCAATTTATGGACTTTATATCGCAAATTGTGAGATACAAGGTCTCAATTACCTTTTTTATGTTTTTATTCCATGGCGGAAACAAGCTTCCAAACTTCAGCCTTGACTATGTTCATATTAATCCAGCATGGCCTTCAGAGCCTTACAACTTTTTGAATTTTGACGGTGTAATTTTGGACATTTCCACACATTGAACTGTGGCACTCATGCAGGAGGTGTGGGGTTGAATTTGGCCTGAGCCATGATGAAGCAATCCTGTTCTCCTCACCATTTCCTGAAGTATATCCACTTTTTAATCAATAGGAATTTCCAAACCTTGTTTGCTTTTCAGTGGCCTGTGGAAACTGATACAGGCGATTAAACTTCATTTTGTGTATAGGGCTGTGCGTTTATTCACATGTGCGTTTCTTTTTCGATTTTGGCTTCCAACGAGTATGAAAATATTATAATCGAGATAAAACAATTGTTCTGTTCCTTTCACTGTCGCTCTTCCTTAAAAGCCCAAATTTAACTTGCAAATCAGTAAAATCATGTAAGGTGACTTTTGTAAAATGGGACATGCTTGGTGTTAAAAGAGTTATTAAAGGAATAAAGTGAACTTTGAGCTTCTGGTGCATGCCTTAACGGTCAAATACACACAATTATTTACGTAAATAAAGTTTGTGGTGTCCTACGTGAACATAAACAGCTGAGAAAATAGTATGTGTATCAGTGTATTGGATTCGTGCATCTCTTAAAGTGACAGCAGCCTAATAAACCTGCTGCCGTCTGTCATTAAAGTTCATCAAACAACAAAAGACAAAGAAAAAATCACTCACTGCTCTTGACTGAATAACTTTAGTAGCTTTAATAAGTTTAATTCTTACAGACTTAGTCTGTTAGCTGATTACTCATAGAGTTGCATAAAAACAAAGCACTGTTTGTTTCATTTGTACAACAATAAATAGTCTTAGATCAAGTTTCATTTACTTGAGTAGCACTATTACATTAGATATTAATTCTTGTTTTGTGAAAAATAAAAAAATAAAATAAAATCAAGTGATTTTATGCTTAAAAGTTAATTTTCTGACCCCATTAGCAAACTCACTTTATTTTGATAAATATTTCAGAAAACAAGACTCATTATCTTAAATCACTGTACTTTTAAATTGCACAAGTACATGTATCTTGATTTAAGGATGTTTAGATATTTGTACTGGAAAACAAGTAGATAAGGCGTTCAGTACTACACTGGAAAAAAACAATATTTACTTACTCAGAAAACTCTTAAAACAAGATACGTTTACTTGAGAAGCAAAATGACATAATATATATAGTCTTGTTTATCAGAATTAAGTGAGTTTTGACAAAATATCTGCAAATGAGGTCAGAAAAATGATATTGTTTAAACTTGAATTTTGAAGTTTATTTTTCTAACCTCATTGGCGACATTTTTTCTTGTTTGAAACATCATTTACATCACTTTAAGTCATTTTGTTTCTGAAGTAAATGTATCTTGATTTGTGTTTAGATATTTGTACTAAGTATTTTTTGCAGTGTAACTGCTTTCCTTATTTGAAAAAAGGTGTTCATTTTAAATCAGATTGCAAAATGCATTTGACTTTCATCTTGAATCATGGTTTGAGGGGTTGAGATGTGTGCTGGCCATGTGTGTTGGCCGTGTTGTTCAATGTCCAATAGAGATCAGCCCCTCCTCTCAAGGACACGCCGTCTGTGTCAGTCCAGCTGTACCTCTGTACTGTAAGAGTTAATATGTAACGCTGAGGTGAGAACACATTCACTCTCTCGCCTGCATGTGCTCGTCACTCATTATGTGATAAGGTTTGACCAACTTCATGCTATAATGGACGAGATTTGCAAGTGAATTCACTTCGATAGCTAGATTTTACATTTTGTGAGTCACATTTGCTTGTGCAAAACCGCAGCTGCATTTTAGCATCATTTATGTACTATTATGGTGTTTTTTAATATTTAGAATTTCATTTTTATATTATCAGTTTTAATTTAAGTAGAAGTTTTAGTGATTTAGTGTCATTTTTATTAGTTTTAATTTATTTTTATTTTTAGTTATGTTAGTACACAAAAATTAAGCCTTTTTTAGGATTTACGCAATTTAATTAGTAGTAAAATTCTATCAAATTGCAGTGAATAATCCTTATGTGTTTTATTTGAATACTATTATTTAAATTGCATAAAACCTTTTTAAAAAGGCTAATTTTTTTATGTACTTTATTTTAGTTTTAGATTTTTTTTTTTTTTTTTTTTCAAATTTTCAAGGCAACATTTCTATTTTTCATCGAAGTGTTTTAAGTTTGCATTTTTCATCGAATATTTATATTTTATTTCAGTTTCTATTTCAGTTTTTAATTTTTATAGTTTTAGTTTTCGTTAACACCGGCGATGATGTTGTCATGCGGTTGTTGTTTTGTTATTTGGTTTTAAATGCGTTGCTATGCAGTTGCTAGGGTATTTTGGCAGGATTCTATGACATCATTCTTTATTGTATCTCTAATATTCTAATATTCTAAATCATTGAAGAGTCTAATTGAATATATTTAACTTTAATGTTATGTGCGATTAATCACGATCAGGGAAAAATGTGCGATTAATTAGTTAATGGAAGTTGCACTCGTCTTCTCTATTGTGAAGTATATCCAAGTGAAATGCTTCTCAAACAAGAACAAATGTAGGGCGGGGCTTGATTTTGTCTGTGGGGAATTGATTGGATGGTTGTGGTTTGCTATTGGTGGATCTCACATGAGTGACAGGTTGCCCCGCCCTCATCATCAGAGAAGAGAAGAGGGAGGGAAGTTATTCTGATTCAAGATTAGTTTTTGAATTTTTAAAAAAATAATGTGCACAGATAAATCACTTATAAAAACCTCAGTAAAAAAAAATGTCAATGTTGATTTCATGGTGACTTTAATACTCTGGGTTTATTCCAATCCTTAACTGTAAATACAAGTAATAGTTATTCCTATATCTTAGCAAACTGTTTCCAACTATGGCTTTTCTGATAAGAAGTCTTCCAGCTCGCTGCTAAAGCGTGAAGTGATCCAAGCTCACAATTACAGCATTTCCTTCTATAAGTGTTGCTGTTTTATCCTCTTCCCTATGGGAGCTAGTTAGGAATGCAAAGACTTCCTAGAGTAGTTCAAAAATACTTTATTGTGCAGTTTTGTCTGCTTCGTGCTGAACATGAGATGAACTCTGAGCATTGTTGGAACTGTGGGGCTTGGCTTATGAGAAATTATTTTATCAGTGTGAAATTTACCGTACAGTACCACTTGTCAATGTGTTTGCACACGGACGGGAATGTTGACTCATGTCCTGTTGTTCCGTGTTTTCCAATCAACAATCTTTTTTCTTCCTCAGATGTGCCTGGGGCTGTAAGTGTGTGGTTTTTATGGCATGAAACATCTTGCTTAAGTGTTGATATATTCATGGCAAACACAATGCCAGGCAAACAAAAAGCAAACTTTCTCCTGGTATTTATGATTTATGTTGCCCGGTATCTCTACAGCCCTCGGTGTGGAATTAAAAGAGGCCATTTTATGCACTTTTACAAAGTCTAGATGTTGTTTTTGTGCTCTACTAGAACAGGTTTTCATGCTTGAATGTTGATTATTTTCCTCATATTCTCCATTGTTCAGCTCCTCTCTTCCCAGTCTGTCAGTAACGCTCGGTTTAGTTCCTGTCTCTATGAAGCTCCTCCTTCTGAAAAGCACGATGTGCTCTGATTGGTCGGCTGGAGCAGTGTGTTGTGATTGGTCATTATGGAAATGTCCCGCCCCTTACCATAACAGCCAGTTTCATCACACTACTAACTAACTCAACCAGGCCCCGCCCCTTTATTCTGCATATGAATTATTTAAATGAGGAATATTGTGACATGTTTGTTCCCGTAAGAAAACTCAAGACTACAATGGAAGCGTTGCTCAATGAGCAACATTACACACTAAAGAAAGATGAAGGTGAAAAAAGCATGACAGGTCCTCTTTAAACTATATTTCCTCTTCTGAAATAATGACTAACCCTGAGGATACTGTATCTCTCAGTCAGTAATCTGTTAAAACTTTCAAAGGGTTAAATATCCAAGCTGTACAAGCAGTTGAGAATTTTTTCATCCGATGATCCCATGCTTTGTTTCATCCACCCATACACAATAACCTGTCTGTCAGGAAATCCCAGATGAATCAGTCTGACCGCTTTTCTTTCTCTCCGTCTTCCAGCAGAGAGCGATACAGACAGCGCCAGTGAGGAAGACTCCAAAGAGGTATGTGCAAAACCCATCCAAACTATTTCCCTTTGCGGAGCTGAACAGGTTTAGACACAGAATAGGCTGATAGTGTGAGTGTGATAGTGCTTTTAATGGGTGTGGACAAACAATTCCCAGAATTCTTTTGTTTGTTTGTTTATTGCAACGTCTTCAGGGGAGTGAAAAACTGAATTGTGGTTCTCCTACAGACACTAAAGGCCAAAAAACATACAGCATTAACACTAAATGTGGGGGATTTCAGCAGTCACTCCTACTAGCCACTTTGGCGGGTTAAATTTGACTTTATATATATATATATATATATATATATATATATATATATATATATATATATATATATATATATATATATATATATATATATATATATATATATAGCCTAAATATACATTTCTTTCAATTGCAGTCTTTTAAAAAGGCATCTGAAATAATAAACCGAGCATATCAATATTCGATAGATAAATATCTGAAACGCTTCCATTACTAATTTTCCGCAGAATAGACACATGATACCCGCTGCTCTTTATCTCTCTCTCATCTCTCTGACAGCGAGTTACACACAAACCGCCTCGTTTCATTTGCTCCGGATGAATATTGTTGGTGTTACAGGGCTTGAATTTCGGTGTGGGATTGCACATATTGTGCATAATTTTACTCTCAGTACTAAATTGAGTTCATTTATCGCTGCTTATTGCGCTTAAACAGTCAAATACACACAAAATAATGTCAAAATGCCAGTCTTGGAGAGTATTCATGTACACACAGTCAGTTATGTTTGAAGTGAACATAAAGAGTTGAGAAAGAAAACGCATGTGTATCAGTATAATGGATCAGTGCATCAGCTCTTAAAGTGACAGCAGCCTAATAAACCTGCTGACAAATTATGAGATGATATTAAAATATCTGTATGGCAGTTTTTGCCCATGGAATTGATGTCAAAATAGTTGCCAGTGAAAATGCTGAGTGGCTAGTGACTTTGGAAAACCACTAGACACAGTGGCTGCTGAGCAAAAAGTTAATGTCAAGCCCTGTATGACAGTATGCAAATCTTGATTTTATTTCACACAGTGTCTGAATTGACTTAAGTCAGCATGAAATGGAAATTGCTCATCTTTTCTTCTCTATTGTGACGTATATTGAGTGAAACGGCTTCCGGAACAGGAACAAATGTAGGGCGGGGCTTGATTTTGTCTGTGGGGAATTGATTGGATGGTTGCTATTGGTGGATCTCATGTGAGTGACAGGTTTCTCCGCCCCCGTCATCAGAGAAGAGATGTTGCTGCAAGAGGGAGGAGAAGATTTTCTGATTCAAGATTACGAGAAACATTAATTTTTTAAAAATGTGCATAGATAAATCACACCATTATTCAAAAAAAAAAAAAAAAAAGGCGTAACATAAGTGCTTTTTGCTTTCTCAGCATTGCCTCAATTAATAGGCCTTATCAAGTAAACTTCATGCTGTCTTTCAGTTCAACTACTGTAAATGCAAGAGTTTGAGAAGAATTTTGCTGAGAAAGTTAGTGTTTACGTGTTCAGTGTGATAGCTCTATCGCCCTCTTGTACTGAAGTATGCATGTTAATGTACAGCACCACCGGCCAGAACTGAGCTTTTGCACATAGAGTATGTTTCTGGCCTAGCATGGATGAAGAGCACTGATCCAGAGTCTGTGAAAGGGTTTTTTGTGGCCTTGGAATTATGCAGAGCAAGTTTTCGCAGGCTGTTTTCTCAGTCTGCAACTCCGGGGGTTAAATTTGTCAAGCGCTGTCAGTGCTTGTTCAAGTGTTTGCTCAGGCTATTCCAGTATAGTAAGATTACTGGAATTTGTCAGATAGTCTAACAAATCAAGCTCACTTTGGCTTCTTGCGCGATCAGTCCTGGCCTGTGATGCTCTCTGAGCGATGTCACAGCTGTTTTTGAGTAAACTAGTCTTGGGGGTCATTTCCTGAGTGTACTGTTTTGTAATTAGTCTTGTACAAGCGTGCCAGATCTGTATAAATCAACTCTACCTTACTATATAAATCTGTTTTGGTGCTCACAAACAAACAAGCATTTTAACCTGATGCAGAAAACCTGTTACATTTTGCAAAACAATCCATTGTAAAAGTGCATTTTAAGCCTAATCTATAATAATATGCGTAACATACTTTATTAATGTATTTACAAACTTTGCAATGTTTTGCATTGCAAATGCATTAAAAAAATCATTAATTATGTGCAGTCATATACAGTAATGGGCAACAGTGAGGGGATATTTGTTTACAAGTTTGATTAATCCATTTAAATAAGACTGAAAATATTTTATATATTTTTTAAATATTTTAAATATGAGGGAAGAACAAAACATTAAACTTGGTTAAGGTATTTATCTGACAAAATTATTAGGCAAAAAAGGCTTTATTTTACTATGCAAAACAAAAAAGCATTAATTTGACTACAACATAATCAGATATTAATATTTTGTTGGTTCTTTCATGTTTTTGCATGTGTTCATAATTTCCCTGTACGAAAGCCTGGCCAAAAATTATGTCCCGCACAATTTGGCATGATTCATTGCATCATTATCACAAATAAAACAATCGACTCCAAGCACAACTGAGCAATGTGCTTACAAGATCTTTAATAATATTTGAATAAATGGTGAAGATGTAAATTTTCCTTGGCCGGACGTCACTTTTGCCCTGTACTTGTGCATTTGAATTTTACATAATTCCTTTTAACAATTTTTGCTACTTGCAAACTCAAATAAAGATGTAATTAAGGAAAGGGATGTGATTACTGCATTAAATTGGACAAGATGAGTCATCAGTACTTTGGTCTGTTTTTAAATCCATACTGTAGATCTGCTAAAAGATTTTTTGAGTAGAATATAGCTACAGACATGTAAAAAAAAAAAAAATGTAAAGGTCTTGTGATTTAATGTTTCATGCCTGAAAGATTGTGGCTTTTCCTAGTTCCTGTTTGCAAGCGCACAGTATCTGTCCACACATGCAAGTTCCAGTGTGCATATGGGTAAATGTTACATGTTAGATACGCTCAACCCCCTGTTTTCGGTTCCTGTACCTCAGAATTCTGATGCAAAACAAAACAGGAGGGGAAAAAAAGAGAAAGAGCAAACAGTGACGTGAGGTTTCTCGCTGATTCCGGCAAACGTCCCGCAGCTTGTTAGAAAACTTTTGAAACGGAAAGATAGAATCTCTGATTCACCCGTCGTAGCCGTAGAGGACCATCGGCAGCTTTCACAGGCTGATTAAAAGGTCATTTAGGCTCTGAGTGAGGGGAATTTTGCTTCACCTGCAAAAGCACAACCTTCACAGCAGGATAAAACGGCCACAAAACTGTGACATTTGGACACATATGACTGAAATGTTTCTCATGATCGTACAAATCTTTAAATTCAATTTTACCTTTTTTAGTTTATTAGTTATCTGACAGAAGCAAAGAAATATTTAGAAATTGATAAAAGTAAAGAGAGAAAAAAAACTACTTAAGTTACTGATATTTACTGTATATTGTCAAATATAAAGAATACATTTACTAAAGTTATCCATCTAAGGGCAGAAAGTGTTTATTTCTTTTAATATTTTTTTGGATTAATTTGTATTAATTTTAATATATATATATATATATATATATATATATATATATATATATATATATTAGATAAATAAATATATTATAAATGTATATATTCATGAATATATACATATATAATTTATTTATCTAAATCTATTGTAATTTATTTATATATTATATATTTATATTATGTCAATTTCAGTTATTGTATTATTTGTTTTTATATATATATATATATATATATATATATATATATATATATATATATATATATATATTTAGATAAATGTATTATAAATATATATAATCATGAATTATATTATCTAAATCTACTGCAATTTATTTATATATTTATATTATGTCAATTTCAATTTATTGTATTATTTGTATGTATGTGTATATATATATATATATATATATATATATATATATATATATATATATATATATATATATTTAGATAAATGTATTATAAATATATGTAATCATGAATTATATTATCTAAATCTATTGTAGTTCATTTATATATTTATATGTCAATTTCAGTTTATTTTATTATTTGTTTATATATATATATATATATAATATACACACACACACACACACACATACAATTATATTTAACAAATAACCAAATAAGAGTTGTTTTTATCAATACCTCAACAATTTGAAAACAATTTAATTTAATTAATTAATAAAATACCTCAACTTTTTTTGGTTCATTTGTTCGTTCGGGTCATGTTCACATAATGTCTAACGTAATGTTTGACTTTACATGGAGGATTTTTAAGCTGTACTTGAAGATCTTTTGTCTCCAATTTTCATCTTTTAGTTTTTGTGATAAATTCGCCCTCACGTGGCGTCAGGAAGCCAGCAGATCCTGCAGTCTGATGATAGCCGGTCTGTCGTCATAATTCTGTCAGTAAAAACAATAGCAGCTATAAATAATCTTTGATTTGAAGTGCTGTTAGACAGACTGCTTTATGTGCCAGCCATCAGTCTGAACGTGAAGCGAACGTCTTACAGGCAGTTTCTAGAGAGAACAATCAAAGGCGCGAAGTTGCGTGTCGGAGAGGAAATGCAACTGATGGTGGTGAGCAGAGCGCTAGTGTGTGCGGCATTATCATCCTCTGAACAGAAGGAAGTGTGTGTGTTTTTATGACATGGCCTCAGGTTGTAATTCATGAAAATATACTGATATTTCCTGGTTAGAATATTGACAGATTGTAGGTGTAAATTGTGTTCTTGATCAAGATACTGAACCTCAGGTTTCTCGTGAGCAAGTATTACCAAACTTTTATCTGTCGAACCCTGACAAAGATATATTTACGTGACATCTCCCTTGATGTAATTTAAATGATTTCGCAACACATTTGCATGTTGAAAATTCTCAGATGTCAGTTAATGGTCACGTGACATTAGGGCTGGGCGATAAAAGATATCTTATCGAGATCACAATCAAATTTACATTGATAACGATGATAAGCTCTGGACATTTTTACTCAATATGGATTCATTTCACAGCCTATCACACCGCAGTGCATGTCACTAATAAGTGATTTCGGGAACACTTTCTATGAAGTGTGTAAAAACAAATAAAATAATACAAGTAAAATAAAAATAAACACATAACTAAAAACATTTGATTATAATTAAAAAAAAAATTTATTTAAATAAATAAATAAGAATGGCCAAAATAAATGATTATAAAATATGAAACTAAATTTTAATTAAAACTTTATTAAATAATTATATTTAAATAAATAATAAAAGGAATAATGTAAGGTAATAGAAACTAAATAATCTTTCAAATAATATTATCATATGATATGGAAAAGATATGATATAATATAGAAAAGATAAAAAAAATTTTTTTGTATGTGTTTTTATTTTTATTTTTAAATTATTTATATATTTTAAAAAGTGAGTTTAGAGAAAAACTGTATTATTTATGTTTATTTAAATTTTAAATATTTATATTTATTTAAATATTTATATTTATGTTTATTTAAATAAATAAGAATGGCCAAAATAAATAATTATAAAATATGAAACAAATTTTGATTAAAATAATTAAGACAAATTGATTTTATTAAATAATTATATTTAAATAAATGTAAATAAAAAAATAATAAAAGGAATAATGTAACATAATAGAAACTAAATAATCTTCCAAATAATATTATATGATATGGAAAAGATATTATATAATATAAAAAAAGAAAAGATAAAATATTTCATTTTTTTTTTTTTAGTAAGTGTTTTTGTTTTTTATTTTTTAATTATTTATATATTTTATAAAAAAGTGAGTTTAGAAAAAACTGTGTAAAAACAAATAAAATAATGCAAGTAAAATAAAAATAAACACACAACTATAAAAATATATATTTATTTAAATAAATAAGAATGGCCAAAATAAATGACTATAAAATATGAAACAAAAAATTTATTAAATAATTATATTTAAATAAATAATAAAAGTAATAATGTTACGTAATAGAAACTAAATAATCTTTCAAATAATATTTCATTCATATTTATAATATACATTTTTCACAGTATTATTTTGGTCTTTCTACATGAAAATCCTATTTGGAGGTCATCTAAACGATTGAAACCCCCTGTGCTACATGACAAATTAGTATCTCATATTAGTATTTTCTGTTTCTTCATGTGATAATCACTGACGTGGCTCTGTTTCGTCCCGCAGCGTATTCAGGCCGCACTGTTTGGAGCCGAAGACAAGAAGATGCGGATGCCCCTGCCCGGCATGTCCTCTTTCATTTCCCCCGACAAGCCCAACTTCAAGATAACCACTGTCCGAGACTCCACCCCCTTCACCGGTGGGACTTCCTGGAACATCCTGAACGCCCCTTTCCCCTCGTCCCCCCTCACCCCGGGACCCTCGGTTCAGCCGCCGGTCCACGAGAACCGCGCCAGCGTCATCATGAAAACCTCAGACGTGTCCAAATCCTCCGTCAAGAGCTGCTGATGATGACACCTGCACCCCGTCCAGGTGTGGAGACGTGGAGAACACTATCATCGCCTTTGATAAAGGACCTACGAGCTCACGGGACAGACGTGGACCATCCCAGGGGAGGCCAACCCGATCCTCCCAGACAGGAAGTGACCTGTGAGCTTGAATTCAGGGAGATTTTGAGCGCAGTGACGTTTGTCCGTAAGTGATCCGCAAGCCATTCTGAATGTGTATATAGGAGGGATCGTTGCCTAATTGCCTTTAGTCGCCCGAGCACCTTATGGATGAGCGCCGGCTGCAGTAATCAGTGACTTTTGTAGCTCGCAATCAAGGATAGACGTTTTACGAGCCTGCTCCAGAAAAAGCGTATGCAGCATAATCTTAACTTATCTTAAGTCCTTCAGTGTGAGCGAATATATTTTTATACCTTTATGCAATGGATAGTACTTGGCATTTTACATTATAGGCCCTGTGATGTAAGAAATCCTGTGTGAATTTGTGTTTAATTTGTGGTTTTTATGACAAAGCACTTGTTTTTATGATTTTGTTTTTGTTTTTTAAGAAAAGAAAAATGTAACCTTTTAAATAACGTGTCTCTTTCTACTGTATGTGAACGTAAAGATGTATATGTCCTGCTTGTCTTTGTGTCTACGGCTGTGTATTCAAGTCCCAGATAATGTGTGTGATCTTTATACACATCAAAGGGCTTCTGTAATGATTTCCTCAAGATTCTGGTGTATGAAAATCATGTGATCATAAGAATAAATGACAGACTACAGTGCTTGGTTCTGATTTGGGTGGTTTGGCGTGTCAGCCGTACTGTCGAAATTGAAGAATCACTTGGATTGTTTTGTCTTTTTATACGAGAACATATTTGAGTCATTTTCCGTGGCTGTTTTACTCAGAATCTGCTTTTGATTAGTTTAGATGATGGAAAGCAATTGAATTCTTTCCTTGCGTCTCTTGCTTTTTTTCTATCTCTCTTTTTCGCTTCAATATGTGTACTAAAACAGTGTAAAAGCAGCACCGTGGCCTTTTCAACACTGTAAAAAGATGCATAGAATGTAAAAAAAGAGTGTGATCAAATAGAGATGTTGAAGTTGGCATGTAATGGAAGTTGCGATTGTCTTTTCTTCCCGGTTGTGATGTATATCCGAGTGAAACAGCTTCTGGAACAAGAACAAATGTAGGGCGGGGCTTGATTTTGTCTGTGGGGAACTGATTGGATGGTTGGGTGGGTGTGGTTTGCGATTGAGTGGTGGAACTATGACGCATTTTTGTAAGCCAAAACCTGGAAACGAGTAAGCATTTTAGCACTTCCGGTACCATTGTCCCAAAGTAAATGGGTTTTTTGAATGCATCATTTCAGCCATTTAAACAAAACCCAAAGTCCTTTTCAAGGAAAGACTCTGTTCACTCTGCGACCACATTTGCAACGCCTCTGAGCAGCTATTTTGGGCATCCAAGACCAACCCTGCATCCCAATGTGCATACTAATCCACCCTAAATAGTACTGAATATTACTAATGTCACATACTATTTAGGATGGATGGTATGCAGATGCAGGCCAAGTCCTATCTATTTGAATCGGGGAATCCTGAAATCTCAAAAACTGTTTGGCGAACTCACAAATAACGTATTTCAAATCGGCAACAAAATCTGACATGAACTATCCCATAAATGTTGTTTCTTGTGCTCAAATTGCATTAAAGGCGCCGTAGAACGTCTTTTTAAAAGATGTAATATAAGTCTAAGGTGTCCACTGAATGTGTCTGTGAAGTTTCAGCTCAAAATACCCCATAGATTTTTTTTAATTCATTTTTTTAACTGCCTATTTTGGGGCATCATTAACTATGCACCGATTCAGGCTGCTTCCCCTTTAAATCTCGCGCTGCCTGCCCATAGAGCACGCGTTTGCCTTAAACTGTGCACAAACAAAGTTCAAACAGCTAATATAACCCTCAAAATGGATCTTTACAAAGTGTTCGTCATGCAACATGTCCAATCACGTAAGTATAGTATTTATTTGGATGTTTACATTTGATTCTGAATGAGTTTGATAGTGCTCCGTGGCTAAAGCTAACATTACACACTGTTGGAGAGATTTATAAAGAATGAAGTTGTGTTTATGAATTATACAGACTGCAAGTGTTTAAAAATGAAAATAGCGACAGCTCTCGTCTCCGTGAATACAGTAAGAAACGATGGTAACTTTAACCACATTTAACAGTACAATAGCAACATGCTAACGAAACATTTAGAAAGACAATTTACAAATATCACTAAAAATATCATGTTATCATGGATCACGTCAGTTATTATTGCTCCATCTGCCATTTTTCTCTATTGTCCTTGCTTGCTTACCTAGTCTGATGATTCAGCTGTGCACAGATCCAGACGTTCTGCCCTTGTCTAATGCTTGAACATATTGGGGGCGTACATATTAATGATCTCGACTGTTACGTAACAGTCGGTGTTATGTTGAGATTCGCCTGTTCTTCTGAGGTCTTTTAAACAAATGAGATTTACACAAGGAGGAAACAATGGAGTTTGAGACTCACTGTATGCCTTTTCCATGTACTGAACTCTTGTTATTCAACTATGCCGAGGTAAATTCAATTTTTAATTCTAGGGCACCTTTAAAAAAAAGCATATTTTTCAGGCTAAACGAGCCAATGCGCATGTGCAGTCCAAAGCGCAAGAAATTTTGCGACCGTGGTGTAGTTCGCTTATAGCCTACCTTCTGATGACTGTAGCTATTTAGGCTTCAAAATTCATAAAAGTTATGTTCATCTGTGTAAGTATTATAATTATTTTGTTGATCACAGAGCTTAATTGTGCAACAATCCAAGATTTTCCTAGGGGAAAATCAGATTTCTGTCGAGGGAACCAGCATGATACTAACTGCGATTGGCCTGCAAAGTGATGTCATAGTTCCACCACTCTATTGGTGGATCTCATGTGAGTGACAGGTTGCCCCGCCCTCGTCATCAGAGAAGAGATGCTGCAAGAGGGAGGAGAAGATATTCTGATTTTTTTGACAGTCTATGATTCTGATTCAAGATTACGAGCCGAATTAATTCATTAAATAATTAATTATGGGTTTTAAAAAAAAACTAATATCACCATACTACCCCAGCTGATTAATTACATTAAAATTGCAAACATTTTTTGTATTACAAGTTTTCTAAAATGTTATGTTTAAATATGCAAATGATATCTAATTAAATATGCGCTAATTTGCATACATTTCTAGAACAAACATCTGAATATTGGATGATGTCAGGTTTAAATTTATCGTTTAAATTTTTGGACATATTAAATTCAAGGGTTTTACTGAGGGAATTTTGGCTCTTTTTATCACTCCATAAATCAGAAAATACTATCAACAGCCTGAAAAAAAATATATGTTCACCATTTTTTTAGGAATAAAATTTTGTATAAAAACAGGCAAATTATACATCAACAGATCCCTCTGTGAAAACCTTAGATAGGAATAAAACTGTAAAGTTTGGTGTATGTAAGTGGAGATTTCTGACTCATGAGAAAAAACTCATTTTGAGAAAATGGCCTTTAAAGTTATTTGCTGTAATCTGAAATCTATAGACGCAAATAGATAAAGTGCTATAAAATATACACTTAAAAGTGTATTTTGAATGTTTTCTTTCCACCAGTCTGAAAAGCCAAAAACTGCAAAATCTCAAAATTGACAGGTGCCTGAAAAAACAGTGTTTTTGCCTGCAGTAATTTAAATTAAATTAAATTAAATTATGATGTGCACGGGTAACCAATTTATAATTAATCTTGTAATATTCCATAAAAGAACTGTTATAATTTTGATTCCCCGCATATATCACATCAGGTTAGTATTGACATTTGGATCAACTCTTATGATGAACAAAAAACCTCACTATCTGATCTGTCTTTAACACATAAATTCACAAAAGGGCATGCTAAATCTCACTTTATAGTTCACTAAAGCATTTGTACTGTACATTAAAAATATGCATGTTCACATAATGCACTGGACATTGCATTAAAATTGCTACATTGCAAACATGTTTTCATAGCTTTGAATTTATTTTAGATGAGTCTCTATATAAATGGTGCGGATCTCTCTTTCAATGTAAATCTGTGGGATTTTTTTTAAACCTAGATTAATTTTAACATGCACCAAGCAAAAATCATAATCACTTTGAGCAGTGCACCTCTATTTTGACAGACATATGATTTGAGGAATCAAGCCAGATCAAGCATGAACTACATTTGTTTTTGATCACCATATAATTTCCCATCCTGCACAGTAACTGATGAATGAATGTGGTGTAATGCATCTTATTTTGCATGTTTTAACCTTTAACACACGGTTCAATGAAGGCATAAAGTTGAGGTTATTGCACGACCTAGTGGCGGAGTAAACACACTTCAGTTTGTTTCTATTATTTCTGCTTTATTAGTTTCCAGACACTAGAGGTCAGTACAGATCATATGATGTATAGACTACCAGAGCAAAGTTAGACCAACAGTTTTCAAGCTAAGAACAGCAGTCAGTATTCTTTTGTAAATGGCAAAAAAAAAAAAAAAAAAAAAAGAAAGAAAAAAAAGATAGAAGTTTAGATTCATCATTCATTTATGATCACAAAAAACTGAATAACACTGTAAGGGTCATGCTCAAATCATTACTGTGGTTGAAATGGTTCAATAAAGATATTACTATAAATCAGTGTTTATCAACTCCAGTCCTAGAGACCCATCTCTCTGAATGATTTAGGTGTCTCACTAATTAAAACACCTCAATTCAACTCATCAACTTGTTAGTGTATTAAATAAGAAGGGGTCATGAATTGAAAAATCAACTTTTCCTTGAGCTTTTGAAATATAGGGCATATAACCCACTGGTGTGTTAGGAGAGAAGAGCAATACAGGACTAAAATAACATTACCTTTCAAAGGATCCTAATGCTAGGAATATGCTTATTTATTTTCAACAATGTGAATGTCTCAGTTGAGCTTTATTTATTTGAATTTGGTACATTTCACTGTGGATTCTTTGGTAAATCAATCAAATTTCAGCACAGGCTTTGCAAACTTTTATATGGACTCGACGGTAACAACATGTCAGTAACTGTGTTCATTCTAATGCCTGATCTGATATTAATGATTCATGTACAGTCAGATGATCTTTGTCTCAGTAAATCAAACCAGTGACTAAATGCTCAACTTCACCTTGTTTCTCTTAGTAGGATGAAAATAATCTGCTATTTAAACGGTGGTTAAATTAGAACGCTCCCTTTACAATCGCTGGAGCTGTCAATCAAACTATGCGAGTTTATCAGTGACTGAGTTGTGGACTTGCACCAAAACTCCCGTTTTCTTCAACGATTATCTTAGTTACATCGAGTTTGCATTGTTATTTATGATGAAAGCATTCGTTAGTGTGCAGAAATTGAGTTGCGATGACGAGATCACTGCTTTCATGAACTCAACAACATGTCAGTGATCGACTACATGATCATTACTGCAACCTTTCATGCCACGATCTAAATATAATGCCATAGATGCAACACTTTTCACTATTAGTTAACCTTGAGAGTTGTAATAGTAAAAACAAACTAAAAGAGAGAGTAATACTTGGCCATCTCAAATGGAAAGATATCAGCCAATCACAGCAGTGAAGTCTCACAGCAGACACGCCCCTTAAGCGTTCAAATCAGAGGGGTAAAATCAGGATAGCACATTTATGAAAATAGGAAAAATGCCTTTTATTTTTAAATTATGACCATTTTTAATGTACAAATATTAACATTATAAGTGCACCCCAAAAAACATTATAAAACAATAAGATATGGAGCTGAGAAACACTGCTATAAATGATCCTGAATTATTTGTGAACACACAAAAACACACACACTGTAAAAAAAAATGTGTTCACTCAACTTATATTTTTTAGTTATCTTTTTGCTTTGACTCAGTTAAGTTTTATTGACTTAATCTACTAAGTATGTTCAACTTAAAAGATTTAGTTGACACAGTTAAAATAGTTGGCCCAACAACTTATTTCAACTAACCTGGACTTGTAAAGATTAGTTGAAATACGATAACTTAAATTTTCAAGTTATCTGTACTAAAATGTATGTTCATTCAACTAAATTTTTTTCTCAACTTGCAACAGAACATTCAACCAAATACAAAATAATAAATTCACAAATATGAACGTATATTTACTTACCAGAGTTGATGATGATAATGGAAGATAAATCTGCCGCGTGCCGACAAACTCTCCAGCTGCCAGTCTATGCCAGCAATGCCGATGAACGAACGAGACCCTTTTCGCGCTTCACGTGATCTTGTGATAAATAATGAGAACTTATATCTTAATGGTTCAGCATATGTTTTTAAACTGAGGCGACACATACTCTAGTTCACTGAACTTACAGACTAGTTGAGATAGTAAAAACCTAACATGTTAAGTTGAACGAACAAATTCAGAAACTACAAGTTGTATCAACTTACAAAATTACATTGAACAAACTAAAATGCGGAATCATTTTTTGCAGTGCACACAAAAAAAACACAAAAAAACAAATGCATATTGTGTAATTTATTTATTCAATGAAAAACACACTTCATTTGGTTGTAACAGAGAAAAAAAACATGAAAATTCTGGAATGGGCCTCTAAATCTGCCGAGGAAGAGGATGCTGTTAGTGGGGTTGTGCCGGATGAAGAACACGAAGGGGTGATCGGCTGTGAAACTCTGAAATTGTTGACGAGCATAGCCTACCGGATTTAGCAATGCGCTGACTGCCCATGCCTCAGTGCCGTCCTCATTCACTTCGACACAGGCCTTGTGAACCACCGCTGACACATAGAGGCCGTCCTGACTGCTCATGCCTGTCAGATCAGCCTCTGTTTCCTGGAACACAGAGATCATACCCATCTCTTGCAGTATTGCTGATAGGGAGCTCTCAATCTCCAGCTTGAACTTCGGCAAATGCACAATGATTTGCATCTGTCTGGACATTTTGTCTCTTTCGGTCCAATCAAGCAGCTTGTCAAGGGTTAACTCGCTCTCCAGCTGTCAAACACACACACAGATACTGAAAATGAACATACACACGTTCCAAATCTTTATCTGTTTATGGCACTTTTGCTGACCTTCAGAAGAGGGTCCGAGCCATCCTGAGTTTCATTTGGAAGAAGGATCAGCATGCTGAGCTCCTCCTCTACATATGTCAACTCCAGCACCTGCAGTTCATACTCTGGGATGCTTCTGAAGGGGAATTTATCATTCTGGTGCATCATTTCCACAGGCCGCCTCTCATTCTGATTGAAGACGAATGTCATCAAATGAAGAAATGCATACATTTAGCCTACATTTTGCATATGCTGAAACATAATGCGGATCACACCTGGTTTATTTTAAATGGCATTTCTTTAGTGTGTTTTTCTTCAAATCTGTTCATCCATTTCCCTTTGAATTGGATGACATTAACCAGAACGAGCCTAGTCCACTCAGTTACCAATTTAGGCTGAAGAAGATCCTTAATTTTATCTGAAAAAAATTTTTTTTTAGTGTTATATACATTTTACTTCTCGTTCACTTCACTTTAGAGATTAATTGCAATTGGATGTCCTTCAAGATGGCTGACTTTGAAGCGAGGAAACGAGGAAGCATCAATTTGAGTATTGAGACGCAACCAATTTCACTTTCATATTCTGATATTAACTTCTCACTCACTATCTGTCTGACTTTCCACCCATTGGTTAATGAGCTGTCTTGACTTCTCAGATGCTCCAGTGAAGTCCACAGCCTGAATGTCAGCGTGGTACAGCTTCATGGTGGAGTCCAAATACTCCTGCGGGACACATGTCAACACTTTCAAGGAAGCAAAGCATGGATTTGGCAAAGCATCAGAATGTCTCTTTGTTAAAGGCAGAATGGACTCACACGTAAGAAGCTGAAGGATTTCTCTCCATAGAGGCGGTTGGCCAGTTTGAGCTTGTAGGAGGCTGATGGACTGTTGATTGATGAAGTGAGGGTCTTAAAATGAGAGTGAACATCAGAGACTGAACCGAAGGACAAAACCTGCAAGGGAAAAACATTTTTGGCATTCTTTTAAGCTTATTTTTCACTGGCAAATCACATTATAATGGTGCAAAAAACAAACAAAAGGAAACAAAATTAGTGGTAACGTTTCTATGCAAATCCTGAAAATATGCTTGGGTTGTTTGCATTACTCCCTAAAAAAAAGTAACTAATTGCATTACTTAGTTTTTAATTTTTTTTTTATGAAAAGTAACTTTTGCATTACGTTTTCTTACCTGGGCTGGGCTTGCTAGTGTGTTTTTTTTTTTAATCACAAAAGAAAAAAGAAAATGTTTCACACCAAAATTGAAAGTAGCATTGGTTAATAAAGTGTGATTAAATACATTGTGTAATTTAATATAGTTAATTATTACAGGTTTGCATAACATTTTGAGATTGCATTTCACCGTTTTTATTCATTTTGAGGAATACTGTATGTTTTTGTGCATTCACATTTAGAATACAACAACCATCATGTTCGCACAGCACATGCAACACCTCTGACCTTTATTTCTGGAGACAGGAGAGCTGTCAGTCAATAAATGTGAAAAAGTGATTTAGATATTTTGTTGTAAATTGCATATACTGCATGTGTGTGTATGTATATATGCATAATAATTATACACAGCACACACACATATATTTCATATATTACCATTTTCTGTTAAAATTTGTTTCTATAATTCTGGATTTTTCTCCATAATTTGTGATCTTATTCCTTGCCACCAGTAATGATAATGAGTGTTTACTTTATTTTTCCTTATCCCAGGTTAATCCTGCTCTGGCTCTATAATCATCTCCACAAATCCATTTTTGACTCCTTTCATTACATGGACAAGGAGTTACTTAATATTCTCCTCGACCTTGTCCTTCATATCAAGTCATAGTTTTGCAATTTTGATCTTTTATAACCATCAAAGGCCTTTTTTACGCCATGCAATTCCCAATTATACTGTTCTCCTGTACATTTCTGTATATTTAGTACAATTTGTGACTTCATGTATGTAAATTTGGTCTACTACTATCAAAAGTTAACTAAGGGCCAAATTCCTGCTAGGACTATGGTCCCTGTTATCAAAATTCCTAGTAATACAGGTTTGGGCAGACATGGTTCCTTTCACTTCTTCATTTTTCTTGCCCAGTCTTCACATTTTTCTCCATAATCCAATTTCATAATTCCTGAAAAATAAAAACAAAACAATTAAAGGTGCTACAGAGGATCTTTTCGTCGACTGAGAAACCAAAGACTGTTATTGAGTTTTTGAAATGAGCGCATGCGTAAGAACAGCCCCCTCCTTCACAGCTCATTTCAGAGGAACACCTCCCAAAACTCCTGCACAAGTATTGGGACACGAGTGTTTACCACCGGCATTCTCTGTGTCGTGTTCGTGGATTCATTATGTCGGACTCACCGCAGGTAACTCATAATCTGCAGTTTTTACTCCTGTCTCCTGACAAAAACATTGCATGCGGCGCCTGTGGAGTGTGGAAAGTTACTGGAGCGTGCAGCCGCTCGTCTCTCACAAGGAACGTCACGGCAGTGATTGTCAAGCCAGAGGGCCAATCGTTTACACGATGATCGCGTCAACGATTGGCTGGTGTTTTTAAGGCCCTACCTCGTGCACAGATGATGTATATTGATATTATTCCTTTCAGTGCACCTAATAAATAGTCTTTTATCAGTTAGTACAGACAGTTTCAAGTAATATTGCAAAAATGTATAAAACAAAACATCCTCTTTAGCACCTTTAATGGGAGTTTTCCGGGGGCCCCCTCCATCCCCTTCATTTTAAATGGAAATTCCTGACTCAAGAATAACCCTGCAACGTTATTCCCGAGCCGGTTCAATTTCATCGGCGCAGGCGAATACTTCAGGATCTGATGTTGTGGTCAAATTCACAGTCACTGTAATTTCCAAAGTAAATCTGTGTGCCGGTAGATCTTCTGTTTCACCTTCCATTTTTGCTTTGTAGCAGCATTCTTCTTCCAGAAGTCAATTTGCAGACATCCGACTCTTGTAACTTTTTGTATTATTTTGTTCAGCCAACATTCTTCATCAATTTGTCCAAACTGGCATCTCATATTACCATTTTCCTCATCATAAATCAACTCTTGGTGACATTATTTGTTCTCCAACAGCCTGTTACACGTTAAACTAACAGCACTGCCTATTTTTCCATTCGGTCTGTCTTTTTCATGTTGTGTGTTTGTCAATATATAATTCGTTCTGCTTTTTGAGACTAGTCATGTCTCTGCTCTTATCACTCCTCTCTGACTGTTGATTGTTATCATGTTTTTAAGCTTCAGTATCTTTCGTAATGTTTTAGTCACTTTTGACCAAAGATCTTTTAGACCAACTTCCATTATTCTGTAATTCTACTGTGTGCTTGTCAATTATTTTTACTATTTTATCTTTTTTCATGATTAAATCTTTAAACGGTTTGTTCTTGTCTTTATTCTCTAATTTTATCCACACAGTGTATGTATAATTTCCCGGCCATCCAGTAGGGTGTCCCCTACTGCAGGTTTTTCAATGCAATAGCCCCTCTAGACCCTCTCTATTTCTCCTGTTTCCTGGCCCTTCAGTCCTTTCTCTGGACTGGAATATACTAAGTCTCTCTCGACTAGTATCTAACTGAATCCTTTCTGGATTGACAGACATGTACACTTTCAACTTAAAACTCAAACCTCAAGCCATTCACATTGGGCGCCATGTTAGTCGGTGTGACCATTTATAGTAGCCTACACCTTTTAACCTCTTAGGATTATTCAGGTAGGGTAAGGAAAGTCAAATCTAATCTAAACCGTCAGGTTGAAGTCCTTCAGGAATGACGTAGAAGACTACCTTGTGGTTGTGCACTCTTCCTCTTCTTCACTGAAGTCTTTGTCTGGCTCACCTACGCTTTTTCATGCTCTATTCATCCTTATTGTTAACCTTTGTGGTTGGTTACAATCATCAAACTCAAAAACCTAACTTTCACAACTGTTGCTTAGTCATATTATTATTATCATAAACAAAGGAAATATTGTAGTTACTTAATTTCATAATATATGGCCTTAAC
The DNA here is from genome assembly GCF_024489055.1 of Chanodichthys erythropterus. Taxonomy (NCBI): domain Eukaryota; kingdom Metazoa; phylum Chordata; class Actinopteri; order Cypriniformes; family Xenocyprididae; genus Chanodichthys; species Chanodichthys erythropterus. The sequence goes on from NC_090221.1 coordinate 36,361,262, forward strand.
TTATAAAAGCAAGCAAATAAAAACATTGAAATATCAATATCAACATGAAAATCCAAAACACTGAAAAAAATCAAAGCAACATGTGTAAACAAGTTAAGTTCGATTGATATCTTAAAAAATGAGCTTTCAGTAAGATTTAGTTTGGCCGCAGTACCAAACGTTTCCAGATGCAATTCACTCCCCGTTCATTTCTCATTTTTGACCGCCAACAATACAACTGCGACTCATTTATTTATTTGTGAATTTCTGCATTTATTTATTTATTTCAGCATTTAATTATTTATTTATTAATTTATTTACTTATGTATTTCTACATTTATTTTTTTCTATATTTATTTATTCATATATTTCTTCATTCATTCATTTATGTATGTATTTATACATTTATTTATTAATTTAACTATGCATTTACATATTTATCTATTTATTTGTATACTGAGATACAAAGTCGCAATTGCGAGATATAGTCGGAATTCTGAGTAATAAAGTCACAATTGCGAGTTATAAAGTCAGAATTCTGAGATATAAAGTCGCAATTCGTGATATAAAGTCAGAATTGTGAGATATAAAGTCAGAATTCTGAGTTATAAAGTCACAATTGCGAGTTATAAAGTCAGAATTCTGAGTTATAAAGTCACAATTGCGAGTTATAAAGTCAGAATTCTGAGTTATAAAGTCGCAATTGCGAGTTATAAAGTCAGAATTCTGAGATATAAAGTCACAATTGCGTGATATAAAGTCAGAATTCTGAGATACAAAGTCGCAATTGTGAGTTCTAAAGTCAGAATTCTGAGATATAAAGTCGCAATTGCGAGTTATAAAGTTAGAATTCTGAGATACAAAGTCGCAATTGTGAGTTCTAAAGTCAGAATTCTGAGTTATAAAGTCGCAATTGCGTGATATAAAGTCAGAATTCTGAGATATAAAGTCGCAATTGCGTGATATAAAGTCAGAATTCTGAGATATAAAGTCGCAATTGCGTGATATAAAGTCAGCATTCTGATATAAAGTCGCAATTGCGAGATATAAAGTCAGAATTCTGATATAAAGTCGCAATTGCGAGTTATAAAGTTAGAATTCTGAGATATAAAGTCGCAATTGCGAGATATAAAGTCAGAATTCTGATATAAAGTCGCAATTGCGAGTTATAAAGTTAGAATTCTGAGATATAAAGTCGCAATTGCGAGTTATAAAGTCAGAATTCTGAGATACAAAGTCACAATTGTGAGTTATAAAGTCAGAATTTCGATATAAAGTCGCAATTGCGAGTTATAAAGTTAGAATTCTGAGATATAAAGTCGCAATTGCGAGTTATAAAGTCAGAATTCTGAGATATAAAGTCGCAATTGTGAGTTATAAAGTCAGAATTCTGAGATATAAAGTCACAATTGTGAGTTATAAAGTGACTTTATAACTCGCAATTGCGACTTTATAACTCAGAATTATATATATATATAAAAGTCATATTATTTATTTATAATATGACTTTATAACTCGCAATTGTGACTTTATAACTCAGAATTCTGAGTTATAAAGTCGCAATTGCGAGTTATAAAGTCAGAATTCTGAGATATAAAGTCGCAATTGTGAGTTATAAAGTCAGAATTCTGAGATATAAAGTCACAATTGCGAGTTATAAAGTCAGAATTCTGAGATATAAAGTCACAATTGCAAGTTATAAAGTCAGAATTCTGATATAAAGTCGCAATTGCGAGTTATAAAGTTAGAATTCTGAGATATAAAGTCGCAATTGCGAGATATAAAGTCAGAATTCTGATATAAAGTCGCAATTGCGAGTTATAAAGTTAGAATTCTGAGATATAAAGTCGCAATTGCGAGATATAAAGTCAGAATTCTGATATAAAGTCGCAATTGCGAGTTATAAAGTTAGAATTCTGAGATATAAAGTCGCAATTGCGAGATATAAAGTCAGAATTCTGATATAAAGTCGCAATTGCGAGTTATAAAGTTAGAATTCTGAGATATAAAGTCGCAATTGCGAGTTATAAAGTCAGAATTCTGAGATACAAAGTCACAATTGTGAGTTATAAAGTCAGAATTTTGATATAAAGTCGCAATTGCGAGTTATAAAGTTAGAATTCTGAGATATAAAGTCGCAATTGCGAGTTATAAAGTCAGAATTCTGAGATATAAAGTCGCAATTGTGAGTTATAAAGTCAGAATTCTGAGATATAAAGTCACAATTGTGAGTTATAAAGTGACTTTATAACTCGCAATTGCGACTTTATAGCTCAGAATTATATATATATATATATATAAAAGTCATATTATTTATTTATAATATGACTTTATAACTCGCAATTGTGACTTTATAACTCAGAATTCTGAGTTATAAAGTCGCAATTGCGAGTTATAAAGTCAGAATTCTGAGATATAAAGTCACAATTGTGAGTTATAAAGTCAGAATTCTGAGATATAAAGTCAGAATTGCGAGATATAAAGTCAGAATTCTGAGATATAAAGTCACAATTGCGAGTTATAAAGTCAGAATTCTGATATAAAGTCGCAATTGCGAGTTATAAAGTTAGAATTCTGAGATATAAAGTCGCAATTGCGAGATATAAAGTCAGAATTCTGATATAAAGTCGCAATTGCGAGTTATAAAGTTAGAATTCTGAGATATAAAGTCGCAATTGCGAGATATAAAGTCAGAATTCTGATATAAAGTCGCAATTGCGAGTTATAAAGTTAGAATTCTGAGATATAAAGTCGCAATTGCGAGTTATAAAGTCAGAATTCTGAGATACAAAGTCACAATTGTGAGTTATAAAGTCAGAATTTTGATATAAAGTCGCAATTGCGAGTTATAAAGTTAGAATTCTGAGTTATAAAGTCGCAATTGCGAGTTATAAAGTCAGAATTCTGAGTTATAAAGTCGCAATTGCGAGTTATAAAGTCAGAATTCTGAGATATAAAGTCGCAATTGTGAGTTATAAAGTCAGAATTCTGAGATATAAAGTCACAATTGCGAGTTATAAAGTCAGAATTCTGAGATATAAAGTCACAATTGCGAGTTATAAAGTCAGAATTCTGATATAAAGTCACAATTGCGAGTTATAAAGTTAGAATTCTGAGATATAAAGTCGCAATTGCGAGATATAAAGTCAGAATTCTGATATAAAGTCGCAATTGCGAGATATAAAGTCAGAATTCTGATATAAAGTCGCAATTGCGAGATATAAAGTCAGAATTCTGATATAAAGTCGCAATTGCGAGATATAAAGTCAGAATTCTGATATAAAGTCGCAATTGCGAGATATAAAGTCAGAATTCTGATATAAAGTCGCAATTGCGAGTTATAAAGTTAGAATTCTGAGATATAAAGTCGCAATTGCGAGATATAAAGTCAGAATTCTGATATAAAGTCGCAATTGCGAGATATAAAGTCAGAATTCTGATATAAAGTCGCAATTGCGAGATATAAAGTCAGAATTCTGATATAAAGTCGCAATTGCGAGATATAAAGTCAGAATTCTGATATAAAGTCGCAATTGCGAGTTATAAAGTTAAAATTCTGAGATATAAAGTCGCAATTGCGAGTTATAAAGTCAGAATTCTGAGATACAAAGTCACAATTGTGAGTTATAAAGTCAGAATTTTGATATAAAGTCGCAATTGCGAGTTATAAAGTTAGAATTCTGAGATATAAAGTCGCAATTGCGAGTTATAAAGTCAGAATTCTGAGATATAAAGTCGCAATTGTGAGTTATAAAGTCAGAATTCTGAGATATAAAGTCACAATTGTGAGTTATAAAGTGACTTTATAACTCGCAATTGCGACTTTATAACTCAGAATTATATATATATATATAAAAGTCATATTATTTATTTATAATATGACTTTATAACTCGCAATTGCGACTTTATAACTCAGAATTCTGAGTTATAAAGTCGCAATTGCGAGTTATAAAGTCAGAATTCTGAGATATAAAGTCGCAATTGTGAGTTATAAAGTCAGAATTCTGAGATATAAAGTCACAATTGCGAGTTATAAAGTCAGAATTCTGAGATATAAAGTCACAATTGCGAGTTATAAAGTCAGAATTCTGATATAAAGTCGCAATTGCGAGTTATAAAGTTAGAATTCTGAGATATAAAGTCGCAATTGCGAGATATAAAGTCAGAATTCTGATATATAGTCGCAATTGCGAGTTATAAAGTTAGAATTCTGAGATATAAAGTCGCAATTGCGAGTTATAAAGTCAGAATTCTGAGATACAAAGTCACAATTGTGAGTTATAAAGTCAGAATTTTGATATAAAGTTGCAATTGCGAGTTATAAAGTTAGAATTCTGAGATATAAAGTCGCAATTGCGAGTTATAAAGTCAGAATTCTGAGATACAAAGTCACAATTGTGAGTTATAAAGTCAGAATTTTGATATAAAGTCGCAATTGCGAGTTATAAAGTTAGAATTCTGAGATATAAAGTCGCAATTGCGAGTTATAAAGTCATAATTCTGAGATATAAAGTCGCAATTGTGAGTTATAAAGTCAGAATTCTGAGATATAAAGTCACAATTGTGAGTTATAAAGTGACTTTATAACTCGCAATTGCGACTTTATAACTCAGAATTATATATATATATAAAAGTCATATTATTTATTTATAATATGACTTTATAACTCGCAATTGCGACTTTATAACTCAGAATTCTGAGTTATAAAGTCGCAATTGCGAGTTATAAAGTCAGAATTCTGAGATATAAAGTCGCAATTGTGAGTTATAAAGTCAGAATTCTGAGATATAAAGTCGCAATTGCGAGTTATAAAGTTAGAATTCTGAGATATAAAGTCGCAATTGTGAGTTATAAAGTCAGAATTCTGAGTTATAAAGTCGCAATTGCGAGTTATAAAGTCAGAATTCTGAGATATAAAGTCGCAATTGTGAGTTATAAAGTCAGAATTTTGATATAAAGTCGCAATTGCGAGTTATAAAGTCAGAATTCTGAGATATAAAGTCGCAATTGCGAGTTATAAAGTTAGAATTCTGAGATATAAAGTCGCAATTGCGAGTTTAAAGTCAGAATTCTGACTTTTTTTTCATTATGTGTGAAACGTTATTTCTCACAGTACTTTGCTTTCGTTTCCTTTCATTGCGACTGACCATCAGGATTGCTGCTTTGTTATTATTATTATGCATAAAATAGAGGACATCATAAAGGATTATTTTTAGCGCCGATTTACCAATAAAGAAACATTGAATTTACTGGAGGAGACACATAAAGATTAGCCTCCGGACATATGCATTATGCAGGAATATGCATATAGAATGTTTCCACGGTAACCTTGTACACAAGTACAGCGTTTCATGGATAGAAAACAGCTTTTACTGCCATCTAGTGGGCTTAATACTAAAACACCAATCATGTTTCATCAACTTTGCAACTCAAGGGTAGAATCATGCAATTCTGCAAATTACAGTCGAGGTATTTGGGCAATAAAAGTTGTTTTTAACAGAATGGATACACTAATGAATTTGACACAATAATAACAATATAATAGTAATAATAAGAATAATCAGCTGTGGCGGAGGCGCAATAAATCAGACAAAGCTGAAGTGGCACATTTTATATACCAACAGCTTCAGACTTCACGGCAGCACGGCTTTCGTTGGATGCACTGTTATAGACAGAGATACTGACCATCAGTTAATTTCGAGAAAAAAAGTCAGAATTCTGACTTTATATCACGCAATTGCGACAATATATCTCAGAATTTTGACTTTATAACTCGCAATTGCGAGGGCTTTTTTTTGGTGGCGGAAACGGGCTTCCATACCAAACCAAAGAGCACCAGATGGTTAAATAAATTGCATCGTTCAGTAGTAACTATAAAGGTCAGCATGCAGTGTCCCTCATGGAGTGGTGGTGGACTCTCTCCCGCACACGCCCACTGCCGGAGAGTTTTCATGAATCAGCAGATGAGTGTGTTCTTCTCATCAGTTCAGCTCGGCTCTCAGCAGCGGAGCATCATGACTCGAGCAGCTCTGAACATCAGCATTGCTTTTATTCTCCTTCTGTCCCGATGCTGCGACGCAAACCGCAAACTCCTGGTGTTCCTGATCGATGGCTTCCGTTATGATTACATGGACGATTTACAAAACCTGGCCGGATTTAGAGAGATCGTGGAAAACGGTGTGAAAGTGGATTACCTGACTCCAGATTTCCCCAGTCTGTCCTACCCAAACTACTACTCTCTAATGACAGGTGAGTCTTACCAACTTTTTATCTTCTTTTTCTAACTATTGCAATCTTAAATAGTTCCTTCTTCCAAGTTTAGGTGCTTTGATAAAGTACGAAATGTTACACTGGTGCTGCACACTGTACATATTTATAGTAAAGTTATTATACATGTTAAACAGGAGATTTGACCTTTATAATGCAGTAAGTTGAGATAGTGGGATGTAAGAGACTCCTGGAGCTCTAAATGATTTCCATATGCCTGTGAAGCAACACAAACATAATCATTGTTTGTTTGTGGTCTGGTACACATTTACAAGGCTTTAATGCATTCCTTATGTGAGATTTTATAGTACCTCAAAACAGTTCAGAAAGAGTGTAAAGGTCATTAAAGACACTCTTACTGTAGAACAATAGAGATCTGTTGATCTGAGATCTGCTCGCTCATTATTGTCTGAATGGGGTCATTGATTTCAGGGGCCAGAGCTTCTGCTCTCCACAATGACCGCAGAAAAACAGCTCCTCTCAGTCAGATTTATTCATAACAGGTGGAAATATCTGAGTAAAGTATTTTAATATTTTAAATAATTAATTGTTGAAACAAATATTGCCTTTTTTGTTTGTTTAATTTATTATTATTTGACACGCACACACAATATATATATATATTATCTAAAATCTTATTTATAAGATTTATTATATATATAAAATCTTATTTTTTATTATGCATTATTTTTATTTTTAAGTGTCCATTATATTTATGATTTTTAATGCATTACAAACTAAATATTTCTTAGACTACAGTAACATAGCATGAATTATAAATATTTAATAAAACCACTTCTAGATTTATTAATCACTGTTAGAAAGTATATGTAAATATCTGAGAGAAGTTTTTTCATATTTAAAAATTATTAATTTTTGAGACACAGTATATTCTTTTTTGTTTGTTTAATTTATATTATATCGACATTAATATATATATATATATATATATATATATATATATATATATATATATATATATATATATATATATAAAATTAATAGTATTAAAGGTGCCCTAGAATCAAAAATTTAATTTACCTCGGCATAGTTAAATAACAAGAGTTCAGTACATGGAAAAGACATACATTGAGTTTCAAAACCCATTGCTTCCTCCTTCTTATATAAATCTCATTTGTTTAAAAGACTTCCGGAAAACATGCAGCTCTCAACATAACACCGACTGTTACGTAACAGTCGGGATCATTAATATGTATGACCCCAATATTTGCATATGCCAGCTCATGTTCAAGGCATTAGACAAGGGCAGCCAGTATTAACATCTGGATCTGTGCACAGCTGAATCATCAGACTAGGTAAGCAAGCAAGAACAACAGCGAAAAATGGCAGATGGAGCAATAATAACTGACATGATCCATGATAACATGATATTTTTAGTGATATTTATCTTTCTAAATGTTTTATTAGCATGTTGCTAATGTACTGTTACACTGTAAACACTTGCAGTCTGTATAATTCATAAACACAACTTCTCTCCAGCAGTGTAGCATTAGCCGTTAGCCACAGAGCACTATCAAACTCATTCAGAATCAAACGTAAACATCAAAATAAATAATTTACTCACATAATTCGAAGCATGCATACAGCATGCATGACGAACATCTTGTAAAGATCCATTTGAGGGTTATATTAGCTGTGTGTAAATGCACTGTAATAGTCGAGAGCTCGTGTGGCAGGGAGCACGCCATTTAAAGGGGCGGCGCTGCCAAAATCGGTACATAGTTAATGATGCCCCAAAATAGGCAGTTAAAAAAATTAATTAAATAAAATCTATGGTGTATTTTGAGCTGAAACTTCACAGACACATTCAGGAGACACCTTAGACTTATATTACATCTTGTGAAAAAGCATTCTTGGGCACCTAAAATATATATATATATATATATAAAATGCATTTTATTTCTAATGCGCTTTTCTTAGACCCAAAGTGCTACATCACAGATTATAAAATAACAGCACTGACATTACAATAAGACAAGACATAATCAATTACAATAAGCAGCTCTAAAAAGGTGAGTCTTTAAAGAGCTCTTAAAACAGTCTAGTGTTGGAGAGTCTCTAATCACAGCTGGTAATGCGTTCCACACACATATACAAATATATATATTAATCATAATAATAATGCCATTGTAAAAAAGTAATTAAAAATTGCAAATTAAATGTTTGCAATCGCAAATATATTTTTCATCTTTATTTTCTGGGTTGTGTTTTAGATTTGATTATCACTGTATATAAGCAGATGGAATTAATACAATTAAATTAGAAATGTATTCCACTTAACCATGTCAAAAAGAAAAAAAAAAAATTAGCAATCAATTAATTTGTGAAGGAAACTGAACTTCTAATCTATTTTGCACAAGCACATTTGATCATGTTGACTCAGTGAATCTCATTCTGAGTGTTGCTGAATCATATGGTGAGACTGTGTGTTGTCTGAGCGCCACAGGGTTGCCAAGTCCATGGTTTTCCGCAGAATTGGGCTACTTTTAAACTTGCTGCAGATAATATTGGATTTTGTTGATTTTTTGGGGGATTTAGTTTGACAAATGTGCAAGATGAGGAGTTTTGTGAGGAAGGCCATTCGTAGAATTAAAACAGACAGTGTTTATGATTACTACTCAGGATGCACCGATATATCGGCCAATAATCGGTGTACTGTATTTCAGTATTTTGGTATATAATCTCATAGTGTTATTGTCACGTTAACTAGCCCTAAATTCAACATGAGACATTTCTTCACACACACACACTCGTAGTTCAAGCCAAGGTTGCCAGGCCTGCGGTTTTTCCCAACACTAAACATTATTTGTAGCGTCTCGCATTCAATAATCATAAACAGCTTTGTGCTTTGTTACTTCTGATAAGAAATAAAATCTCAGCTTTCATATTCATTCCATTTTGTTACAAAATTTTGTATTCCTCTTTTAATACAAGTTATAGAATGAAAAATAACATGCATGAACATCAGAAGGTATGTTGAAACATACAGTACAACTTACCGAAAATGAATCTCCTCATGTAATCATTCAATAAGTGTTTCAACCGCAGAGAGAATGAATAAAACTGCACTTAACGTCATATTTACCTCAGGAAAGATATCCAGTGTTCACAGTTTGCTAGTTAGCTATAAAAACACTATTTACTGTTAATTATATATGTATGCTTGAATAATTTGTCATGAAGACAAGTGTTTATGAAAACTCTTATGTGCAACTGAGTTGTATACAAACATTTCAGATTTTATTTGAGTGTGATTATTATATCTGAAAATAAATAGCTGAATATAATAGATGTTTTGTTAATTTGAACCTCTAATATTATAATAATGAGAGGGTTCACTGTATTGTTTGCATCATCATTAATTTGGAGAGATTTTTTTTCTTTAAGAAAACTCAAATTATCGGGTGATATCATTCTGAATAATCGGCTATCGGTATCTGCTGAAAAGATTTAGTATCAGTGCATCTCTAATTACTACTATAGTCATTTTTTTCAAGTTGAATTGTGTATAATGCATACAGTGACTGTAAAATATGTATTTTAGTTGTGCAAGTGGCATGTTTTGAGTTTTGATATTTTGGTTGTTGGGCTGGTTTTGTTATGCAGACCTGGCAACCCTGCCAACAAAAGCCATGCGGCGCTGAGCTCCAGCACACGTGTTTTAACTCAGCGTCCACCAATCACAGCAGCTCCGTGCCAACGCTTTAACGCTTTGCTGATGGCAGTTGTTTTGTTTGGGCACATTCCCCTCGCCACAAAGCTTCAGAAGATAGTCTGCTGTGACAACTGGGCTCGAGCTTTCACAAAGAAATCAAACAATGAAAGCAAAGCTGCGACACCAGACCCGATCACAGTGCAATGAATCTGTCTTAGAATAACATTCACTAATGCCATTATGATTTAATTTGAAAGAAATTAATAATTTTGTTTGCATTAATCTGATCAAAACTGAGTGTTAATGTTAAGATTTCAATTTCAAATAAATGCTGTTCTTCTGTTCATCAAAGAATATCACAAAAAATATGAATATGTTTTCAACACTGATAATAATCATAAATGTTTCTTGAGCAGCAAATCATCATATTAGAATGATTTCTGAAGGATCATGTGACACAAGACTGGAGTAATGATGCTGAAAATTCAGCTTTGATCACTGGATATAAATTACACTTTACTATATATTCACATACAAAACTGTTATTTTAAATTGGAATAATATTTCACTATTTTTACTGTATTTTTGAGCAAATAAATGCAGTCTTGGTGAGCAGAGCAGACTTCAATGTGCATGAACTGTTGATTCTGTTGAGCATAATATCACATTTGTGATTTATTAATGAAAAGTTTTATCAGAAGTTCTTTGGTTATAACATGCAGGACGGCCAAAGGTTCTTGACACACTGTTTTATAGCCGGTTTGGTGTCATTAAGAAGTGCATTTGTTTGTTTAATGTTTGTGTTTCTTGGAAGCGCTGACCCTGCTCTTTGCACTGTGAACATTTGTACAGTCAGCGCTTTAAATGTAAGACTTTTGGTTAGTACTGTGCAGGCAGTCAAGGATCATTTACCAACTCAGAACTCATTTAAAATGAAACTAAAAATTAACATTTGCATGGGTTCTTGCATTGAAATTCAAGGTGCTTGCTCATGTAAAACTCTGGGTGTTTGCCAAGGCCTTGCTATGCGGTTGCGAGTGTGTTTTGGGTGATGTGGTCTCTCTTTTAGTGTATGTTTATGGATTTTGTTTTGTGTCTTTTTTACATAAGATTACTTGGAACAGTAATAGACTATCATATCTCTCCTTAAATAGCTGCATTTCTTCCATAGGGATTTTAAAATAGTCTACGGGGGATTTGGGGGGGGGGGTCTGACCCCCCTAATGAATGCTTGATCCCCCCCGAAGGACAACAAAATAAGATGTTGGGGAGGAGTCAAAGAAAGTAGTCCAACTGTAATATAAAACATTACCTATAAATATGAAAATTGCGACATTGCATTTACAGTAGATTTGTTCGTTACATCATATTAGTCATTTTCTTTTCCGTGTGTGGTTTGCAGTTTTGAGCATTATAACCAATCACAAGTTTTTGTTGAGTTTAGGAATGCAATGTCCAAACAGAGGCGTTGTGATTAGTCACAAGGAGGGCTGCTCGCGCTCACTGACTGAACACTGACTCACTCGAATTCTCGTTTATCCTAAACAACAAATTGCAGAGTAAGTAGATGCAAGTAAGAGATTAATTTTGCAGCATAGAAAGTTTCAGAGGTTATATCGGGAGTTTTTGTGCAGAACTCACATTAGACTGAAGTCATGGACCGCTTCGGTGTATATTCCCAGTTTGAATTTTTTTTTTTAGTTTTTTATGCTACTGAAATAATCAATATTAATTCTTCTTTTACTAATCCAGAATATGATGTCTTGTCCTCACCAAAACATTTTGTCGACATATATATATATATATAATATAAGAGCGACAATCAACCATAATGATTTTGTCATGACATTGCAGCTTCACCTCTAGGCTAATGACTTCATGATTATAGGCATATATATGTATATATATATATACAGCTATGGAAAAAATTAAGAGACCACTCCAAGTGCAGAAATCAATGTTAAGTGGTCTCTTAATTTTTTCCATAGCTGTATATGCACACAAAATATAACTTTATTTAGTGTATAATGTTGCTGTTTGAGCATAAACAACATCTGCAAAGCTCAAAGTTCAATGCAAAGGGAGATATTTTCTACAACAAATGGCTGGTAGGGACAACAACAAGCTTCTTCCTGGGTTGGTGACATCATAAACCCTAAAATTTACATAAACCCCAAAAAACACAACAAAAGGGGCGGGGCCATATTGGGCTGCTTTAGAGAAGAGGAAGGGTTGTTGTAGTCGAGTGTTGTTGTCATGCCATCATTTTACGCCGGACTGCTTCACAAACGAGGGTCAATTCAACACAAAAGATGAACATGACGGCACATGCTAGTGGATGAGTTAAATTTATCCACTAACCATTCAGAAATGTTTCATTGTAAAAGTTGTAACTTCTTCCTGAGTCTCTCCATCAGTGTCGACTCCGGTTTGAACAATGTAAGGCTGAACACCGTTACTGACAATCCTCATTTTGGCTGCGTGAGATTCTCCAGCTTTGTTGTTTTTGAGCGACCGAAGCGTGAGCTGTAAAAGCTCCGCCCTATTTTGGAAAGGGGGCGGGAGCAGCAGCTCATTTGCATTTAAAGTGTACACAGTAAAATCTCCAGAGTTAAATCAACTCTGCTCAGAGTACATATGGTCCCTCTCTAAATTGTGTTAAAGTAACACTGTAGCAGAGTTAAAGTTAATGAGATAATTAAGCAATTAATAAGGCTGTGACTGAAGTCAGTTGTAGTTCTTGTGTTTCTGTTTTGTAGAATAGAGTACAATGTGGGGCCAGGGTTATTACAGTTAACTAAAACTGAAACCAGAAAAAAAATATTACTTGAAATAACATTAACGTTAACCCAAATAAAATATTATTTAAAAAAAACAAAAAAAACAAAACAAAAAACAACTTAAACTTATTTTATTTCAGCTAGTTGCCATGAAGGCAGCATTTCTAAAGTTAATGAGATAATTAAGCAATCAATAAGGCTGTGACTGAAGACAGTTGTAGTTCTTGTGTTTCTGTTTTCTTCAGTGATTCTGCTGCTTGTTAACAGCAGGTGTTCATCACTAATGCACAATCATCACTTAATTAATTGCTTAGTTATCTCATTAAATTTAACTTTTCTTTAGTGTTATTTTAACTAGTGTTGTCAAAAGTACCGGTACTTCGGTACTTCCAAGTCGGTACTGAAATTTCGAAAATGTGATGATACCAGCATTTCTGTTGTACCGGAAGTACAGAGATTCTGGGTATATTCACTGATAGGGCTGTGGCAGTATTTACGTGAATATGACACGAGTGCAGCACAAAGCTTTGTTTATAGAAGAAATAATAGGTTAGCAATTAAATGTGACATCGTATCCATGGAAATATTTTGGTTCATGCCGAATGAGAGAGGTACGCGAGTCCATACATTTAAGCTTTTCTGTTTTGCGAATCGCGATCTGGTCACCCGATTAAACAATATTCCATTAGTTATTCCACCGGACATGGAATCTCTGTTTATTTTCCCAAATCTTCACTCACGCATAAACGTTTCTTCCTTTGGTTCGCTTTTAACTAGGCATATTAAATTTGCAGTCTTTACTGTGGTAAAGTAGAAAAAACACTGTAGGACAGAAACATTTTTGCTTGCACGTCAGTTTCTATTTAACACAGTTTGTGCTTGTTATTAGACTTTATAAGGGTTACGTATAACGTATATTTGTATATAAGTTAGCGTGTTTCACACACCAGTGATTTTTACTTTCGTTTTCTCTGACAGCGCAAAATCAAACACAGCCTGAATATACCGAAATTGGTACCGAGAACTGTAAAATTGTCATGGTATCGGTACCGACTACTGGAATTTTGGTACCGTGACAACACTAATTTTAACACTATTTAGAGGGGGACCATATGTACTCTGAACAGAGTTTATTAACTCTGTAGATTTTGCTGTGTAAGTATGTGAATTGGGACGCACCTAAGGAATATCCATTAGGGCCTCAAAGGTGTGCTGATTGAAATCCACCCTTGTGTGCTGTAAATACTCATGAAGTCATTTTGCACTCATTTCCAGGACGCTACTGTGAGGTGCACCAGATGACTGGGAATTACATGTGGGATAAGGACACCTTGAAGGAATTCCTGATCGGAACCAATCCGGACAGCCGTCTGCCCCTGTGGTGGGATGGATCGGAGCCGCTGTGGGTCACCATGCAGAAACTAGGGAAGAGAGTCTACATGTACTACTGGCCAGGTCAGTTTATGTCATTAATAGAGTAGAATGTGGGGCCAGGGTTATTACAGTTAACTAAAACTGAAACCAGAAAAAAAATATTACTTGAAATAAAATAAACGTGAACCCAAATAAAATATTATTTAAAAAAAACAAAAAACAAAAACAAAAAACAACTTAAACTTATTTTATTTCAGCTAGTTGCCATGAAGGCAGCATTTATAATTTTTGTTTTTTTATTTTTTTTATTGACATATTTAAATATCTTAAACTAAAACATAAAATTAAATATTAAACATAATATTAAATAATTTTGAAGCATGTTTTAGCATTTTGCTAGCATGAATTAGCACATTGCTAACATAATTTAACATTTTGCTAGCATGTTTTAACATTTTACTAGCATTAACACATTGCTAACATTAATTAGCATTTAGCTAACCTGAATTAGCATGTTGTTAGCATTATTAGCACTTTGCTAGCATGCTTTAGCATGTTAATAGCATGAATTAGCCTGTTAATAACCTGAATTAGCATATTGTTAGCATGTTTTAGCATTTTGGATATTATGAATTAACATGTTGTTAGCATGATTAGCATATTTTAGCACATTGATAGCATGAATTAGCACATTTCTAATATGTTTTAGAATATTGTATATTGTATATTAGAATATTAAATATTGTAATTGAACTAAGGTCTAATCCTGGCTTAGGATAAGCCCTGTCTGTGAAACCAGGCCTATTTGAGTTATTTTAATGTCTGTTTATTTGATATATTTTAAGGTTTGCAACCCCTGTATTAATGCCCTGATTTGTGTGATATTAACTTTAAGACCAAATGTTGCTTTGCAGTTATTTTTATATTTAAAAAAATGACAAAATAGGTGATGAAAGAAGACTGATTGATAAATCAATTGCTAAAAGATAAATTGAGTTGCTGCTATGCTGTTGAAAGAGTCCTAATGATGTCACTTCCTATACATCGCAATGTTTATTTAGACATTTGGCCAATGTGACTTTATATGCGACTACAAAAATCTGTTTTTAACTGCAAAATACAACACCGTCCAGAAGTTTAGGGTTGGTAAGATATTATGTTTCTGAATTAAGTCTCTTCTGTTCACCTAGGCTGCAATTATTTGATGAAAAATTCAGTAAAAACAGTGATTTGAATCTATTTGAATAGATATTAAACTGTAATTTATATCCAGTGATCAAAGCTGAATTTTCAGCATCAATTCTCCAGTCTTCAGCATCACATGATCCTTCAGAAATCATTCTAATATGATGATTTGATGCTCCAGAAACATTTATGATTATTGTCAATGCTGAAAACAGTGATACATTTTAATTTTCACAATTCTTTGATGAATAGAAAGAACAACATTTATTTGAAATAGAATCTTTTGGAACATTATAAATGTTTTTATTGTCACTTTTGATGACTTTCATGCATTCTTGATAAATAAAAGTATTAATTTCTAAAAAAACAAACAAACAAAAAAAAAGTTACTGACCCCAAACTTGTAGTGTACAGTATAAACCATGAGTTTATCCACACACTGTGGTCACACTTCCTCCCATGCCAGACTCGTTTAATTAATCCTGCTGCTACTTTACATCAAAATAAGCTTGCAACATTTTCAAGTGAAGTGTAAAATCTCTGTTTGATAGAAGTATAAAGTATTTGAGTAAATGTAATTAGTTACTGTATCTTTTTGGCTACTTTGTAGTTGAACTGAGTATCAAAGATATTGGCAACTTTTACTCTCTACTTGACTACATTTTTGAGCAAGTAAATGTACTTTTTACTCCACTACATTTGTGATGAGTAATGCAATTACAAGTTACATTTTTCATGACACCAAACTTTTTCTGCAGCAGTTTGTTTCTGATATAATGAAGCGATATCGCCATCATTGAAGGTATTATATCTTGTGCGTTTTGCCTTTACTCACCCAAAACTTGTCATCAAGGATACTTTACGTGAATGTGAGCGCATTAGCAGGTCGTTTCTGATCAGAGGAGTTTGATTTATTAGATGAGGAATTGACTGCAGCTGCTGATGAGACTCAAACCAGCACATACAGTAGACTTTGACTATTTAATTAGGGGCCAAGCACCGAAATTGCTGAGGCACCTATTGTTATTGTTGGCGTTCTTTTTTTCTTTTTTTTTATTCTTCTTCTTCTTCTTCTTCCGCTCTTGAAGTCTATGGCAACCCATAGAACCGCTTGCGGGAAAGTTGTGAAATTTGGCACACAGTTAGAGGACAGTCTGACCGTTGTCCATAGCAAATTTGTCTCTATCTCAAATTGAGTCTCTATCTCAATCCCTCTAGCGCCACCAGCTGTCCAAAGTTGCACTTATGTTTATGTTAATAACTTTTGAATCGTAAGGGTTAGAAACCAAATTTGCCTCTGATTCCTTGGCTCTAGCCGAATCGATTGCACCATATGACGTCATTTCCGTCTTGAAAATTTTTCCGCCATTTTGAATTTTCTGAAAAACCTACTTTTTCTAACTCCTCCTAGGCCGTTACTCCGATTTTCAAGAAAATTTAACCAGATCATCTTCAGACCATGCTGACAAAAAGTTATGGAATTCAAGTCGATTCCTCAAACCGTTTTCGAAAAACACACGAACGAATTGTACGTAACGCTTGCGAAAATAGAAGTAAGGCTGTATCTCCGCAACGCTTTATCGTATTCAGACCAAACTTGGTACCTGTCATCACAAGCATGACCTGAGGTACCATGCAGTGTTTCGGCGCAGCGCCACCTACTGGTGCAGAGATATGAAAAATGGGTATTTTTGCTTATAACTTCTGATGGGTTTGTCCAAAAATCATGATCCTTGGATTCGGGGAATCATGCCGAGTCGAATGATATCCAATTTTCCCACTTCGGCCATTTTGGCCGTCGGCCATTTTGAATTTTGTGCTAAAATGCTGTATTTTACGAATGCATTAATGTATCTTTACAAAACTTGGTATGGGTCATCAGCACAATGTCCTGAAGGAGCCTGAGAAGTTTCGGCACAGCGCCACCTTGTGGTCAAAAGTTATAACAAAATTTACAAAAATGCTAATAACTTTTGACTATATTAACCGATTGTAATGAAACTGGTCTCAGTAGATTCCTTGGGTCATGCTGAGAACATAGGTATCAAATTCGCCATAGTCAGCTAAACTTCCTGTCCGCCATATTGTTTTTCTTTAAAAACCTACTTTTTCGAACTCCTCCTAGACCGTTGGTCCGATTTTCACCAAAATTGAACCGTGTCATCTTCAGACCATGCAGACAAAAAGTTATGGATTTCAAGTCAATACGTCAAACCGTTTTCGTATACCGGAGCAACGATTTTAAGGCATGATGCAAAACAAACTCTTGAACCTGTATCTCCGCAATGCTTTATCGTATTTAGACCAAACTTGGTACATCTCATCAAAATCATGACATGAGGCTTCATGCAGCATTTCATCGCAGTGCCACCTACTGGTGCGGAGATAAGAAAAATGGCTATTTTTGCTTATAACGTCAGATGGGTTTGTCCAAAAATCATAACTTTGGTCTCGTTGGATTCGGGAAATCCTGCCGAGTCGAATGATATCCAATTTTCCCACTTCGGCCATTTTGGCCGTCGCCATTTTGAATTATGTGCTAAAATGCTGTATTTTATGAACGCATTAACGTATCTTTACAAAACTTGGTATGGGTCATCAGGACAAAGCCCTGAAAGAGCCTGTGAAGTTTTGGCACTGCGCCACCTTGTGGTCAAAATTTATAACAAAATTTACAAAAATGCTAATAAGTTTTGACTATATTAACCGATTGTAATGAAACTGGTCTCTGTAGATGCCTTGGGTCATGCTGAGAACATAGATATCAAATTTGCCATAGTCAGCTGAACTTACTGTCCACCATATTGTTTTTCTTTAAAAAACTACTTTTTCGAACTCCTCCTAGACTGTTGCTCCGATTTTAACCAAAATTGAACCGTATCATCTTCAGACCATTCCGACAAAAATTTATTGATTTCAAGTCGATAAGAAAAACCATTTTCGTATACCAGAGCAAACCATTTGAGACATGATGCAAAATGACTCTAGAAGCTGTATCTCTGCAATGCTTTATCATATTCAGACAAAACTTGGTACGTGTCATCACAAGCATGACCGGAGGCATCATACATTGTTTCGGCACAGCGCCACCTACTGGAGTGGAGATATGAAAAATGATTTTGCTTATAACTTCTGATGGGTCTGACCAAAATTCATAAATTTAGTATGGGTCATCAGGACAGTGCCCTAAAAGAGCCTGAGAAGTTTCGGACCAGCACCACCTTGTGGTCAAAAGTTATAACAAAATTGACAAAAATGCGAATAACTTTTTTTTCTAATTGCTCACTGCTGCTGTTGGTCTGATGCTCCCAGCCATGTTGGCTGGCTTCTTGTGCCGTTTTTGTGCTTGGCCCCGTAATTGCTGCTTGCAGCTATATTTTTACTTAACTTTGTTTTATATATACGCTATATTGACAAGATCTTTTTGAAGGATATTGGTTTACTTGTGACCTTTCTGAGCTCAACTGAGACATGAGAGTTTGTAGACGTTTAAAAGGTTGTGTTGACCTTGATTTATTTCAACATTGAGGTGTTCAGATTTATTTTGATTTTAGAAAATAAACTTGATTTCTCATCTTAGAAATCAACTGTTTCTTATTTTCACCGGCATGTCTCTCAGGACTGGTGCATCAGTCTACATTCAGCATGAGTAAAATACTTAAGTACTGTTAAAATCAGACACTTTCAGACTTTTACTCAAGTCGTATTGGAATTGGTGACCTGTAACTTGTAGTGGAGTCATTTTCGATGTAAGCTATCTGTACTTTTACTCAAGTATGGTTTTCAGGTGCTCTTTACACCTCGGCTCTTTGATCTCTCTCACATGCAAATTAACTTACTGTAGGTCACATACTCTAAAGTGTGTTTCTGTCCGTTCAGGTTGTGAAGTGACGATTCGTGGAGTTAGACCCACATTCTGTGAGGAATATGTGTACAATCCTTCAGAGAAGAACCTGACCGACGCCATGGAGAGCGCTCTCAATATGTTAAAGTAAGATCAGAAATTATTAAATAGGAGCTATTCTGCTTTTTTCACATCTTCATCTTTCTTTAGTGTGAGCATGAAAAAGTCACACTATATCAGTGTCAGTGTTTCTGAACTCCCTGAAACGCCTCCATTGTAGTCTTGTAGTCAATATTCCTCATTTAAATAATTAATATGCAGAATAAAGGGGCGGGGCCTGGTTGAGTTAGTTAGTAGTGTGATGAAACTGGCACACAGGTCTCTTTAAGTGTGTTTGTTATCAATTGATGATTTTATTTGAATGTTTCATCAGGAGCAATAAAGCAGACATGGCTGGTATTTATTATGAGAAGATTGATGTGGAAGGGCATCACTTTGGGCCGCACTCTCCCGAAATACAGCATGCCATTCGCTCACTGGACCAGGCTCTCCAGATCCTCAACCAGAAAATCAAGGTATTTTTTACATAAAAAGATCAATATTTGCTCTACCTGTCCATCTAAAACACATTTGTATTTTGTCAGGAGAAGAATATGAGAGATGATATAAACGTGGTGCTGTTCTCTGATCACGGCATGACGGAGCTCAAGTGGATGGAGAAGGTCATTGAACTGGATCACTACATCGACATGACGCACATCATTAAAATGATGGACAGAGGGCCGGTGGTCAGTCTGTGGCCCAAACAGGACAGGTTTGAGGAGGTGAGCTCAACCTGTCTGACTTGTGTTTATTCATGACAACAAGACACCAGAAACAACACTTGCTTATTTTCCATCTGCCATTTTGAGGGGAAAAATACGCTTAGTGTCAGAATTCATTACTGTGAACTTTAACCTGCTGTCGGACTCATTCACATTTAAACTTTAACTTTCAGTATGTGAAGTATTGTATGTTTAAACACTGATGCAGTGGACTGATGATAAGATCTCATGAAACCTGTCAACAATGCATCACATAAGAGATTATATTTTGTAAAACAAAATTATAGTGTAGTGCTATGACCATAAAGATGTCTTTTGCATTTTGACATTATTTTGAATGAAAATTCTCCACACAAAAATCTCGTTCTCATTACTAAATGTGCATTTTTTTATTTAAATTATAAGATAATTATACATGGTGGTATTTGTTGAACTGCATTTGATTTATAAATTAAAGTTATATGTAATATAAATATAATTATATAAAAAGTAATTATTATATTACAAAACTTGCACAAAAGTCTCATTCTCATTACTATACTGTGAAAAAATATTTAAATTGTAAACTATTTATATATGGTGGTATTTGTTGAACTGCATTTATATAATATATGCATTTATAATGCATTTATATAATATAATATAATATAATATAATATAATATAATATAATATAATATAATATAATATAATATAATATAATATAATATAATATAATATAATATAATATAATATAATATAATATAATATAATATAATAACTATTATATTATATTGTATTACATAACTCACAAAAATCTCATTCTCATTAATACAAAAAGAATATATTATTTAAATTGTAAAATAATTATACATGGTGGTATTTATTATATTATATTATATTATATTATATTAAATTATATTATATTATATTATATTATATTATATTATATTATATTATATTATATTATATTATATTATATTATATTATATTATATTATATTATATTATATTATATTATATTATATTATATTATATTACAGAACTCTCACAAAAATCTCATTCTCATTAGTACAGTGTAAAAAAAGAATATATTATTTAAATTGCTAAATATTTATACATGGTATATAATATAAAATATAATATAATTAATAAATATTATATAAATATAAATAAATATAATATAATAAATATAATTCATATAATTCATAAATATAATAAATTATAATAAATACAAATAAATAAATACATAAATAATTATAATATAATAAATATAACAATAAATATGATTAATATAATTCATAAATATAAATATAATAAATAAATCTAAATAAATAAATATATAATATATAAATATAATATAATATAATTGTTTTTAAATCATTATTCAAAATAACAGGAAATACAAGAACTCAAAAGTTTAATTCCTTGTTTTTTCTTCAGAGGCTTAAACTGACAGTGTTTGAATGTTATTTCAGATATATCAGAACCTGAGCACAGCGGACAACATGAACGTTTATAAGAAGCAAGAGATCCCAGACCGCTACCACTACAAGAACGGCAGGTTCGTCTCGACGCTGACGCTGGTGGCGGAGCCGGGATGGTTCATCACAGAGGTCAGTGAGGCTATTCTCCACACAATCTGTCCAGAATGTCCCTGTTTTATGACTGGAACAATCCAACCAGATCTAGATGTAGATATCGATGCTATATTGTCACTTATTTGTGCTTATCTGTGCTGTTCAATCTCACAGTGTCATAAAGCAACTTACACCATCTGTTCCAGCAGGATGTGGAATTTTCCCCACCACTTGTGACCCATTTAATATGTTGTTTTGTTCATTTCCAAAAGGACCTCTGAAAGGAATTGCTTCAGTTTTGTCTCAGTCTTGCACATAAAGTCCCATTTTGCCCAAAAACAACAGTGTTCCTCATGTGTGCTTGGCTGTTATAACAGATTATCTCACTGATGCGGCATTCGGTTACTACATAAACATCGCCGCTGCCCAAGACCCCGGGATGAAGAAGAGATTAAATGCGTTCCAACATTGAATCCAAACGCTGACTTATGCCTGTTATTTACAGAATAAAGGAAAACTGCCCTTCTGGAAGAACGGCACAGAAGAGGCGGAGGGCTGGCAGCACGGCTGGCACGGATACGACAACGAGTTTGTGGACATGAGGGGATTTTTTTTGGCACAGGGACCAGGTGAAGTTCAGCAGACCACACGTTTATTTTGCATAATAATATTGTTAATAATAAATAAATATTTATAAAATAATTATTAATGTATTTAATTTAAATATTTAAATAAAATTAAAATAATTCATATATAATATTGAAAGTATTTTATTTAAAATAAATATAAAAAATACTAATTTTATTTAAATTTTTAAATAAAAATATTTTTTTGATTTTATTTTAAATATTATTTTATTTTACGCCAGAATGTGTTTTTTTTAAAAGAAATAAAAAAAATTTTTTTCAGCAAAGATGAGTCAAATTTTAAAGTTTTATTTTGTAGAAACCATGGAAACACCAAAGACGCTTTAATATTTACATGTTTTAATAGACAAGGGAACAACTGTTTTGATATATTTATAGACAGAAAACTAATTATTGTTATATGGCTCAACACGTTTAGTCTTATTGTTTAAATCTAATTAGATTTTCTGCAAGTACCATGCTTTACCATGCCTCAGAGAAAAACACTATTTTGTGAAGTAGCTAACATAGCATAATCAGATGCAGCTTTATTTTTAGTAACAGTAATACAGCATTTTCTCCATCATACAATACGTTTTTAAATTAATTGCATGTCATTTATCAACACAATCATCCAGCATTTAATCTGATATTGTAAAATGGATCTATCTTACTGCAGTGTGTAACAGTGTCTCACAGCAGCCGCCGAGTGAACGCACAGAGTAACGTTATAACATCATTTTCAACACTCTCAAATGTATCTAATATGATAAACAGAGCTGCGTTTCCTCATACTCATGACCGGAAAAGCGACTGTGTCATAATAAAAGTCCCGCTGCTCGTGAGGCGTGTGTTGATCAATCGCTCCAGCTCCTCGTTCAGCTCCACAACACTCGCTCCTGCTCTGCTTCACACTACAGTAACCTTAATAATCACATCCATGAACATGATTTCTTCCCGAGTCCAATCCCAATTATTTTCCACCACCTATGAAGTGAAGACCACATATCCCAAGATTCCGCTCTAAAACTTGGCGTCATCAAGCTACGCCTCTGTTTTGAATAGGCTTCTAACGACCTCTAGTGGACACAATTATTACATATTGTACCTTTAAGCACCCTCGTTAGGGTATCAGGTGTCCTTCTACGCTTAATGCAGGCAGCATCTGTGGAGGTCTTTTACTCCTCAGACTTTTATACTAATTTTTCATTAGACATTCCAACTTCATATTACTCATCAATTGATCAATGTCTATGATCCAATCTTCCTGCTGAAGGTGTATCAATCTCTGTATCTCTTGCTTACTAAGCCTACGCTGTCGTCTTCTTCTAGCACTCTTCCTCTTCTTCGCTGAAGTCTTCGTCTGGCTCACCTACGCTTTTTCATGCTCTATTCATCCATATTGTTAACCTTTGTGGTTGGTTACAATCATCAAACTCAAAAACCTAACTTTCACAACTGTTGCTTAGTCATATTATCTTATAACAAACAAAGGAAGTATTGCAGTTACTTAATTTCATAATCATTTAAGCAATATCAACATCAAAATGCAAAACAACATTTATAATGTTACAAAATATTCTATTTTAGATAATCTTTTTGAACTTTCTATTCATCAAAGAATCAAGAAAAATTTATTTTATAACAGTTTCCACAAAAATATGAACTGTTTTCAACACTGATAATAAATCATCATATTAGAATGATTTCTGAAGGATCATGTGACACTGAAGACTGGAGTAATGATGCTGATAATTCAGCTTTGATCACTGGATATAAATTACACTTATATTGACATAGAAAACAATTATTTTAAATTCTAATAATATTTCAAAATTTTTACTGTATTTTTGATCAAATAAATGCAGCCTTGGTGAGCAGAAGAGACAAAAACAATATATTCGAATTATATTAGAATTTATTATAATATTAAATTATATTGTATTATATTATATTTATTAGTTATTGTGTCTTGGGTATTGGACTCATAAACATAATAACTGATATTAGTCTGCTACTAACTCATCAAATTATCATTTCGATGTTTTATTTTCTCTCCAGACTTCAAGACGAACTTCCGCGCCGGTCCCATTCGAACAGTAGATGTGTATAACGTCTTGTGTAAGACGCTGGGGATTGAAGCGCTGCCCAACAACGGCTCCTGGTCTCGGGTGGAGTGTCTGATGAGGAGCTCGGCCGCTGCCGTAAGGGCCGCTCTGACCTCCGGCCTCCTGCTGCCGCTGCTGCTGCTGCTCACACACTCCGTCACCTGCTAGAACATTCCACCATCAGATCAGAAGATCCATGAAACACTTATTAAATGCCTTAGCGTGTGCCATGATGATGTCAGATAAATGCCAAGAAAAACAGTTTTCGCTGCACTGCCTCTATTTTTGAGTTGTAAGTATCATTGAATGCTGATGGATTTGTTGGTGTTGGATGAACCAATTTGCACATTTACACTGAAATTTGACCTGAGGTCAAAAGATTTATATTTTAGCAAAATATGATCTTTTATTATGTAATTTCCTCCATCTGTTGTTATTCAGTCTTAAAGGGTTAGTTCACCCAAAAATGAAAATAATGTCATTAATGACTCACCCTCATGTCGTTCCACACCCGTAAGACCTTCGTTCATCTTCAGAACACAAATTAAGATATTTTTGTTGAAATCCGATGGCTCATAATATTAATATTAAACCACTGTACTCACATGAACTGATTTAAATATGTTTTTAGTACATTAATGGATCTTGAGAGAGGAAATGTCATTGCTGGCTATGCAGGCCTCACTGAGCCATCGGATTTCAACTAAAATATCTTCATTTGTGTTCTGAAGATTAATGAAGGTCTTATGGGTGTGGAACGGCATGAAGGTGAGTAATAAATGACAGAATTTTCATTTTTGGGTGAACTAACCCTTTAACACAGGGCAGATTTGTTTTATTTTCTGATCACTGTAAATGACTAGTTTGGCCAGTGTCTCCTCTCTGTCGAGATATGTGCTGTTTCAAATGTAAGGCATTGTATTGTTATTATTTGTTTAATTTCTATAACCATAGATTATCCATCTTTCTTTAGTACAGGGTTTGTACTCATTTCTTTCACAATAAAATATTTTTTATTTAGTAACTACATTTGTTCATTCACATTTATCTGATTTAAATACTCACTATTAGGGGACTATTATTCTATAATATGTGCTTTTACAGCAGCGTTTGACAACGGTGAACTCGTGACCTCTCCCGCCACCTGCTGGTCTGGCTGTGAACTTCAATGAGCTCATGTTTAATGTTATTCATTTCACACAATATATTCGTTTATTTTTCACCTTTATTTTTATTTTTCAACTTTATGTATTTAATTATAAAATACTTTTAAAGATGAAGAATTTCTCTTGAAGTTTTATTTTATCACAGGTCATTTTAGATCATGAAAAAATATATATTTTTGAAGACTTGACTTTGAATAAACTGGTTAATTTAATAATAACTATAAAGAAAACTATAACGACAGTTATATTAGCGTCACTCTTTGTCGTCTACCGCTTTAAATGTTCGCGCTCTTTAAAGCAGGATGGATTCTGATTGGTTGTCAATGTTTTTATCATTCATTAGGCGGGAAAAAAATAGTTCTGAATTGAGTTGATTCAAACGACATTTTATCTGTGCTGTTATCGTGATAGTTGTTGTTTGGACTATTCTTTTATATTTAAAACTATTTTTATATCCATATCTTCATGGAACTAGACAGAAATGACCGAAACTAAACTTTATTATCTTATTTGCGTCCAGTAGACTTGTTTCTTTTCAGTTGACCAGGTGAAGAATAATGTTCAAGATGGACGGTAGGTGGCGCAAAAGATCATTTATTTGCAGAAATCTTTAAACTCAAACCTTGTTAAAGGGATAGTTCACCCAAAAATGAAAATTCTGTCATCATTTACTCACCCTCGGGTTGTTCCAAACTTGTATACATTTTTGTTGTTATGTTGAACACATAGGAAGATGTTTTAAAGAATGTGGGAAACTGAACAGTTTTGGGCCACCATTGACTTCAATAGTATTTTATTTTCCTACTATTGAAGTCAATGGTGCCCCAAAGTGGCCTGGTTACAGTACAACACTTGTAAAAAGTACAACAGTTTTCTTTTCAGAATTATACCTTTGTATTCAAAGTACTTAATAATTTTTAATTTATTAAAATTTTTATTTAAAATATTTTATATTATTCTTAATTTTTATATTACGTATCGATGCTATTAATAATAATAAAATATTTTCACTAAAATAATAACCAATGATATGCCATTAACTGATGTGCTCGCATTTATAAATCTGCCTTTTCAAACAAATCATTAAAGGATTAGTTCACTTTCAAATTAAAATTTCCTGATAATTTACTCATCCCCATGTCATCCAAGATGTTCATGTCTTTCTTTCTTCAGTCGAAAAGAAATGAAGGTTTTTGATGAAAACATTACAGGATTATTCTCCTTATAGTGGACTTCAATGGACTCCAGAAGGTTGAAAGTCAAAATTACAGTTTCAGTGCAGCTTCAAAGAGCTTTAAACGATACCAGACGAGGAATAAGGGTCTTATCTAGAGAAACCATCGGCCATTTTCTAAAAAAAATAAATCAATTTTATACATTTTAACCATAAATGCCCATCTTGAACTAGCTCTCTTCTTCTTCTCTATTAGAAGTCCGGCAGTGTAGACACTGCTAAGTGTATTACTGCCCTCCACAGGTCAAAGTTTGAACTAAATTATCATGTACAATATGCTAGTGCAAGTATATAACAATTAGTTCAAACTTTGACCTGTGGAGGGCAGTAATACACTTAGCAGTGTCTAAACTGCTGGAAATCAAATAGAGAAGAAGAAGAGAGCTAGTTCAAGATGAGCATTTATGGTTCAAATGTATAAAATATTTATTTATTTTTAGACAATGACCGATCGTTTCTCTAGATAAGACACTTATTTCTCATATGGGATCGTTTAAAGCTCTTTGAAGCTGCACTGAAACTGTAATTTTGACCTTCAACCGTTTGGAGGCCATTGAAGTCCACTATATGGAGAATAATCCTGGAATGCTTTTATCAAAAACCTTAATTTCTTTTCGACTGACGAAAGAAAGACATGAACATCTTGGATGACATGGAGGTGAGTAAATTATCAGGAAATTTTAATTTGAAAGTGAACTAATCCTTTAATGATTCAACAAAACAAAAAACAAAAAACAAAAAAAAACAGCAACAACCAGACACCCAAAGTATGTTATAACCAGTCTGGGTCATGGATTTTTTAAAAAGATTTCCGTTTAAGACATTTCAGTGTTGTTTGGCTTCATTGTGTGTGATTTATGGCCTACTCGAGGCCCCTTAGTCGCTGTTCTATCCTACTATTGCAAAGCCGTTGTCTTATGAATATTAATCAGATAATGCTGACGTTGCTTGGTAACCTTCATCTAGCTTCTAGTCAAGTGACTAATTACTATTCATAAGGCAGTTCTTACATTCCCTCATTCGCCAACTGACTACCGCCTACGCACCAAATAGCCAATCATTCTGGGCTATTCAGCAAACGTCATGCTGCGTAATTAATATTCATAAGCAATCCCTTTTCCATAGTAGAACTCGCAAATTCGCCACTCGAGAGGCAGCTGAGGATCTGAGCGGAGCTGAGATTGCCTGTCAACGCGATGGATCGAGAATAAGTTTAATTTTTTTGGTCATATTTTGGATCAAATGCGGTGGATAATGAAAATATAACATCTTTATTTCACGTTTGAGGCGTTAAAGTTAAAGTCCTCGCGCGATGTCTCTCCGCTGTGTTTGTGTTCGCGTCATCATCATCGTCTCGAGATGTTTTGATATATCTGGATGAGCTTATGTGGACGTCAGGTTTGTTTGCTCTAACTTAACGGCCTTTGTGTGCACTTGATGTGCCTTATTCATTTGTGGAGGATTTGAATTAGCAGCCATTTAAGCGGTTCTCGAGCCCGTTAGGTGATCTGCCGATCATCATTTCAGCTGCTCAGATGCAACAGTTGCACGTGCATTTCTTGTGTCTGGATCATCTAGTGTGAATTTAATGCACACAAAATCTGTGCTGTGAACTCGAGCATGCAGCCTGTCTATTGTGGTGCACACGTGAGGACATGTCATTTCCAGCAACAGCAGCAGCAGCATCATGCATCCTGATGGCCGAAGCAGCAGCAGCAGCAGCAGGTCGGGTGTCCTCATGCCCAGCGCCGTCTACCCGTCTCTGGTCGTCGGCATCGCGGCGGCGGTGCTGCTCTTCCAGCTCGGCTCCGGAGGACTCACTCTCACCTCGTTTTTCCTCAAACTCTTTATTTATGTGTCCTTCGCCTTGTTCTGTTTCCTGCTGGGGAGTTTCGGGCTGCTGGTGAGGAAAAGCCCCTTGAAGATCAGCAGCTTCGACACCACTAAGAGACAGTCATCCAAGCTCGCGGATCTGTTCAATAAGTTAATGGTAAGGCTGATGATGTCACTTCACAACACCTACACAAATACAGACAAACAACAATCCACACTCTCACTGTGATTGCTTCAGAGAATGTGACTGTGTCTGATGGCATGTACAGATGGATAGATAGACTGACATTTAGATAAGATTAAGATATTGCAGGTAGATACTGCAACAGATGGATAGTAATGACAATTTGTAGTGAAAATGTGTGTATGTTATATATATATATATATATATATATATATATATATATATATATATATATATATATATAATAAAACACACACACACACACACACACACATTGATAAAAATTTGGGACCAAAAATTATTCAGACACTTTGACCTGACCATGTTTTGCTTAAGTGTTTTCTGAGATAATTAAGATTATTTTTTCTGACACAGTTTAACTCTGAGATCTTGTCATATTGTATTACCATTTTTTAAAACTATAGTGAATAAACTGTATTAATGAATGAAATGTTCAAGGTGTCTGAATACATTTTGGTTTGACTGTATATGTATATATGTTTGTGTGTGTTTGTCATATTTTTTTTCATTTGCACACTTTTATGTTAGATGTAAATAATCACAATTAATCAATATGACAGCACACACATTACTATTTTTAATGTTTTTGAAAGTCTCTTATGAAAGTAATGGCTGATGAAAATTCAGCTTTGTATGACGTATATTAAAGTATATTAAAATAGAAAACCATTATTTTATATTTTAAAAATATTACAGTTTTTTTCTGTATTTTTCAAAAAATAAATGTAGCCTTGATGAGCATAAGAGACTTCTTTCAAAAACATTAAAAATAGTAATTTGTCCCAAATTTGTCTGGGACTGTATGTATGTGTGTATATATAGCATTAATATTAATTTTATGTAAGCAATAAGGTATGAGAGGCTGTGCTGTATCGTGAATAAGTCACGGCTGAAGGGCGTTGTTAGACATGAAGTGGAGTAACCCCTTCAGCCGTGACTTATTCACCATACAGCACTAGCCTCTCGTACCTTATTGCTTTTATAAAACGGTTACCACATAATACAAATATTAAAGCCAAAAATTTGTAAAAATGCAACTTTTATCAAGTAAAATCACTAAAAGCTTTCCTTCCGCCAGAAAAAATAGTCCCTGACCGTGAACAGCAACAGAAGTTACAATTTTATGCCATTAGATGGCAGCAAAGAGTGTCTTTATGAGTGTGTCAGTCAGTAGCGAAGACTTTTACATTGAAACTTTTACACTGAATTGTTGTGAACACGGAACAACTGACAGATGCTTTGACTAGCGCTGTCAGTCACGGGAAAACTCCTTAACTGTTAAAAGGACAAGATATTGCAGCAGACATTTAAACAGATTTTTTATTATGAACATAAATGACCTGAAGGAAAATGCTAAATCTGAATGCAGGTAGAATGCTTGTGAAGAGTGTTGTGTAGTGATACACAAAACCGTTGGGTGAAGCAGTCATAGCCGTGTTTTATCGTTTACCTATAGCCCAATCAGAATCAAGGACAGGAACTAACCATTTATATATATATATTTATATATATATATATATATTTATATATATATATATATATATATATATATATATATATATATATATATATATATATATATCACACGTGCCGTTTTATTGTTTATACACAATATCTAAAATAAAATAAGTTGCCCTGTATAATTGAGTTTTTTTTTTATAATATATATATATATAATTAAAATTAATGTAAACATTTAATTGAATGTAATTTTAAACATTTTTTCCATTTTAATGTATATATAAATAATACATAAAATACTCAGATGGTAAACAAGAACACAAATATTGGACTATAAAGACTCAATATAAACAAAAGAAAAAGTTACACAATTTATCGGCAAACATAGAAAGCCCCACCTTTAACAAATCAGTCCGTTTCTTCTGGAATACGCCCCTTTTTGTTGCGATTGTTTTGTTGATCTCAACCTAATAATTGTTATAAGTACTGCATGTGGATCCTAAATCGGTTTGTTCTGTATATTCCACATAAGATCAATTGAAGGACAGTTGTAACTGCTTCTTTGTTAATGAGTGTTGTGTTTGGGTGTCATGAGTGATTTATTGTCTTCCTGCTCCGTAGGGCCGGTTCTGTGTTCCCCTGCTGGATTCAGCCCAGACCAGGAGGGTCGTCGTTTCTCTCAATGTGGATAAAGCCCTTAAAGAAGGTGAGCAGTCTCTAGTGGACTAAAACCCTTATTTCTTATTTATAAATACTGCACAGGAGCCTGTGACATCAGCGTGCAAACAGGAAATGGTTACCCCATTAAATCGTCACCCTGTGAACTTCAGTGTGTGACTCATAACTAGTTCTTGTTTGATCGGTGATTGTGTGAAGTCGGTTCATTCTGATGGTGTTTGTCACAGACCTAAGCATCTCACAGATCCGCCATCTGTAGCTCCGCTCTCCGGAGGGACACGTTTCCTGTTCAGATCTTCCATTCATGTTGATCAGTTTAATAGGCCAGTGAAGCGTGTCAGAGAGAGAGAGGGATGATGGGAGCCGTCAGTCCTGTCTGTCGCAATGATGCTAGACTGAAAAACACAAAAGCGCTTGTCTTTGCTGATGATGGAATCCTTGCCTGCCGTCTTTCCTCATGTAAATCTGGCTCCGATTAAATGGGTGTGAAATTAAAGGGCATGGAGCCATTTTATATATATTTAGTTTATTTTGTAAAGGTGCAGATGCTTTAGTATCTGGGGCGATCTTCCAGACATTGTGAGCAGGTTTTCTCTGACCTACATTCGGTTGAATATTTTAACATCCCATAATGACAGAGTGCCTTTAAAGGAAGTATCTGTTTCTTTACATTTGATAGTTCTCACAAAAATGAACATTTTGTCATCATTTATTCACCTTTATGCCATTCAAAACCTGTTTGATTTTTCTTTCTTCTGTGGAAACACTAACAGAGACTTTTGAAGAATGTTTGTTCAGCTGCGCTTTTATTAACCGTATACCAAAAAATCACTAAAAAAGCCCATATGCTATTAAATATTAACAAAATTATAAATAGTTTGCATTTGTGTTTTTTGTTGAGTATCATATTTGATGCATTCAGCTGTGGCACATGTATTATTTTAAATATTATATGCTATTTGCTTTCATACTTTAAAGAGATTTTGTTTTATATATATATATATATATAAAAAGATAAATTAAATATTTTGAGGTGAACTGTTCCTATAAATGGTCTGTGTTATTGATCAGAGGTGAATATTGCCCAGCATGCATCAGCGTCAGAGGTATTTTCACCTTTGACCTCTGTCAGTCACAAGACCACCTCTGTGTTCCTGCGCTCGGACTCAGACCGGCTGGATTTCTCTGGAAAATCTCTGAGCTTTAGGGTCCAGGAGCCGATCGCAGTTTCAGATCTCGGTTCGAGTCCTCAAACGTGAGCCGATTATGGGATTAAAATGTCTGAATGTCATTGCATTAGAATTAGATATTACAATATCAAATCAGCTCTCTATATCTGTATATCCAAATGCTGCACGATCTTCTCTCACGTTTTGTTTTATTTTTGATCAGTGACTTATAATCGGCTGGTGATTTGGTGATTATTGTGTTGCTTTTCTTTAAAATAAACAACACTTTATAAATGTCTGAATGCATCAGATCTAATAATAACAACAACAATATATTATTTTAATTTATATTTTATAATATTTATATATTATATGTATTATGTAATATGTATTTATTTAATAATATTTCAATAAATAAAAATACAATATGTATTATATTTAAATGCATAAAATATAGTATTTTATGTTATTTTATATATAATATTTAGTATATTATATATAGTATTTTAGTATATATATATTAGTATTTATACTATATATAGTATTTTATATATAATATTTAAATACATAAAATATAGTATTATGTATTTATGTAATACTATTTCAATAAATACATAAAAAAATATCATTTTTTATTATAGAATTGTTTATATACATATAATATTTGAATGCATAAAATGTAGTATTAGTATTTTAATAATATTTCAATAAAAATAAATATAAAACAAATTAGTATATAATATAAAACATTATAAAATATATAAAGCTCAAGGCTGCCAGTTGCCATTATTTTGTGGGTAATGATCTCTCTCTCTCTGTCTCATGTGTTGCTGTTTTTCTTTGCAATAGGCTTGAGAAAACAATCGCTCTGACAATGCTGTCATTTTCCTGTCTGCCTTATTATCTGTCTCTCTGTTGGAGTGTGTGGGTGGAATGACATTATAGCACAAACCACTAACTGCATCCATCAAACATGGCTTTCACCTCTGTACACACACACACACACACACACACACACACACACACACACACACACACACACACACACACACACACACACACACACACACACACACACAAGTTTGTTTTTCTGTTATGGTGGGAACTTTCCATTGTTTTCCATTCTTCTATTGTTCATATACTAAGCTATATTTTCTATTTTTGCATAACCCTCACACAAACCTTTCTATGTTTTTATGCTGTGATTTTAAGACATTTTATTTCAAAGCTGTTTTGTAGGTGATTTCAGTTTTTTCAGGTTGTTTATATGCATTCATAAGCATCTTTGTGGATCTCTTCTTACACTTCACAAAGCTTTTTGTCTGCATTCGGTAATCTGCATGCTTCATCTGATAAATTAGGTTACAAAAGTGCTGTGAAATTGCTGTGATGCTTCATATTACAGTCATTTGCTATATTTACTTAGTTGTTAATTGTTTCATATATTTATTCTAATTCATTTTTATTTTTTATTCTAGTGCTGTCAAATCGATTGGGCTTGACTTTTTTGCTCACCAGCCTCTGTGGCTAGTGGTTTTCCAAAGTTACTTTTCAGCATTTTCATTTATTTTTATATTTAATGTCACATCTGTGTTCCAGGCATATCCATCATATACATGCTGTGAACAACTAACAGCATCATACTCACAATTGCATATATTTCCAGCAGGATATAAGTCTGTTCCTGATTGCACCTATAAATGTCACACTCTCTCTACCCGTGTTTCGAGCACCTATGTCTTATCACATGACCAGGAACAGCTGCTGGTGCATGACAGCTAATAACGCTAACATCCGCGGGTGATTCTGAAAGGCTCCTAATGAATCGTGCGGGCGAATGAGATCCATGATTATAATAATGAGCTTGCTTGCACGGTTTGATCCCCTTAATGCTTGTTACACTGGAGACGCTGTTACCAACACTTAGCTGACGCACAGCGCTGGTGAGAACCGGAGCCCGTCACAGAGGGTCCTTCATACAGACTGTTGGGTCTGTGTTTCACTCCAATACACTCGCACTGTGTTCTGCTGCTCACAAACTGAAGTACAAGTCCATATAGTTTGCAGATATTAAGTACATTATTTAAATGTATTAAATACATTATTGCAGATATTAAAAACACATTTTTGTGGCAAAAAGGATTCTTACTGCATAAGAGACAAGCTCATCCAAATGTCTTTCAAAGGTTTTATTTCTTGCAAGAAAGGTCAGAGAGTCATACAGAAGCACAAAAGCACTGCAGAGTGTAAGACCCAGAATAAAGTCTCCCACTCTCTGTTATATCTTGGCCTTCAAGGCTGAAAACCCTGTTCTCTTCCCATATTAGGCACGTGACTTACACATTATCCTTCCACCTGTCACGTGACACTCGCATCCCCCCTGCTATACAAATCCCATACATTTGACACACATATATGGTCTTTGTTCGGGTCCTGGCAGAGAGCCAGAAATAAATCCCTAAATACGGCCTTAAGAGTGCATACTCAAGCACTTCTAAAAGAAAATTATGTATCCACAAGCATATAAGGATAATCATATAAAATTACAAAATTTCTTCCACAACATTTTGCCTCCGTATGCTGTGAAATAATTTTATTTTTACATTATCTGAAAAAAATGTTTTTGCTGTGCATACTAGTCCAAGTCAAAAGAGTCCCCCATCAAATTCTCAGAAGTTTCAAATGTGTTGCTATGCAGTTGCTAGGGTGTTCTTGGTGGTTGCTAAGGCGTTGCTAGACGGTTTCTTATGATTCTGGGGTTTTCTGGGTGGTTTTTAGGTGATTGCATACTAGTCCAAGTCAAAAGAGCTCACCCTCAAGTTCTCAGAAGTTCGAAATGTGCTGCTATACAGTTGCTAGGGTGTTCTGGGTGGTTGCTAGGTGGTTTCTACGGTTTATAGGTGTTTTGGGTGGTTTCTAGGTGATAGTCCAAGTCAAAAGAGTCCACCCTCAAGTTCTCAGAGGTTTTAAATGAGTTGCTATGCGGTTTGCTAGGGTGTTCTTGGTGGTTGCTAAGGCATTGCTAGATGGTTTCTAATGATTCTGGGGCTTCCTGGGTGGTTTCTAGGTGATTGCATACTAGTCCAAGTCAAAAGAGCCCACCCTCAAGTTTGCAGAAGTTTGAAATGTTCTGCTATGCAGTTGCTAGGGTGATCTAGGTGGTTGTTAGGCGGTTTCTACGGTTTCTAGGGTGTTCTGGGCGATTTCTAAGTGATAGTCCAAGTCAAAAGAGTCCACCCTCAAGTTCTCAGAGGTTTTAAATGTGTTGCTATGTGGTTTGCTAGGTTTTTGTAGGTGGTTGCTAGGGCGTTACTAGGCAGTTTCTAATGATTCTAGGGTGTTAAGAGGTTTTAAATGTGATGTGCAGTTGCTAGGATTTTCTTGGTGGTTGCTAAGGCATTGCTAGGTGGTTTCTAATGATTCTGGGGTGTTCTCTGTGGTTTCTAGTGGCGCTTTCCCACTGCATGGTACGGCTCGGTATGGATCACTTTTGGCGCTTTTCCACTGCATGGGACAGCTTGGTATGGAACGGTACTTCTCGCTTAAATTGTACCACCTCGGTTGAGGTTCCAAGCATGCCGAAACCGATACTTAATGTGACGTGTAAATACTGCAGATCAGTGATTGGTCAGAGAGTATCATCACTACCAGCGTCATTGGATTTGAAACACGAGACCCCAAACCCGCTGGATTTAAATAGTCAGTAACAGCCACGCAGTATCATTTGTTCATGCAACTTTTTTTAAACAACCGTCACACAAACTTGGAAAAAGAAATGGCTGTATCATGGTCAGTAGATGAGGTGCAGATTCGTTGATATCTGAGGAGAGGATCCACGGCAGTAAAGGCAGCGCAACTATAATGAACAGTCTATAATCCCACCCACTTTGAAGCGGCACTAAACTGCAGTGGAAAAGCAAACCGAAAGTAAGCGAGCCAAGCCATGCCGTGCCGAGCCGAACTGAGCTGGGTCGTTCCACACATTGGAAAAGCTCCATAGGTGACTGCACATATGTTAGCTATACAGATGCTAGGGTGTTCTAGGTGGTTGCTAGGGCGTTACTATGCGGTTTCTAATAATTCTAGGGTGTTCTAGGTGGTTGCTAGGGCGTTGCTATGCAGTTTATAATGATTCTAGGGTGTTCTGGGTGGTTGCTAGGTGATTGCATACTAGTTCAATTCAAAAGGGCCCACCCTCAAGTTCTCAAGAGATTTTAAATGTGTTGCTATGCGGTTGCTGTGGTGTACTAGGTGGTTTCTAGGGCGTTGCTAGGCAGTTTCTAATGATTTTATGGTGTTCTGGGTGGTTGCTAGGTGACTGCATACTAGTCCAAGTAAAAAAAAACAAAAAAAACACCCTTAAGTTCTCAGAGCTTTTAAATGTGTTGCTATGCAGTTGCTAGGGTGTAGTTAGTCAGTTTCTAAGGTTTAGAGCAGGGTTTTTCAAAGTCAAAGACAGTGGGGCCTCCCTTTTGACACAGCATACACAATGCCAATGTGTTCCACGTCCTCTGATCAGCTTACTGTGCTTTACAAATGCACTTGGAACATTAGCTGCTAAACCGCATTACTGATCCAAGATCAGGTGTCATAGATGACGTACACCAGTTTTTCACGATACACACTTCCTGTAGATCAGCCTGATGAGCCAGAGAATAGAGAATGGAGGACGTTCCTATGAGTCATTTTCTATCAAGTGAGCCATGGGCAGAGAAGATATCCTGACCATCATTACATGTAAAATATGTTAAATTTTGGCATACCAATCAAATAAATGAGTCAAGAAAAGGAAGCTGTAGCTGATATCTCATAGACACACAAATGGAAGGTGAAGTTGAGTGGATTGCATTGTGGGAAACAGTAGCTCTGTTGCTTATTTTGCCAAATGTGCTGTATTGTATCATCCAGAATCCATGCATTCAGAATATTTACATGCAATACTGCAGAAATAGTAAGAGTTTGTGATTGCATGCATAACACATCTTTCTGTTGTATGTGTAATCAGTCTTTCAAGCATGTTTTGGTGATGATGAGATCATGAATATGTCTGCAGTGCAAATGCTGGTTGTTAGCAGACTCCCTGCTGGGTGTTTTTTTTGTTTGTTTTTATGCACAGATGACAAAACCCCATCAGCGCTAACGTCACATGGCGTAAACAAACTGTGAATGCTGTTGTTTGGGATCCAGTTTGACTCATGTGCTGTCAGAATCTGATAAACGGACCAAAAGAGAAACATGAAAGAGGATGAAAAAGGGCTGGACTGATGCTTTATGTCTGTAGTAGTTTGTTGTTTTCTGGACCACATTGATTCCAGATTTAAATAATTCAAGGCAATGTTTCTCTCATGTCGTATTTATGTATTCAGCTGATGTTTTAGCAAAGCTTCCTGAATGACTCAACTGTCTCATTATTTATTTAATTATTGGGATTTAGTTCATGGTTGCTCAGTCTGTGATCAGTGAAACCACAATAGGAGTCTTATGATAGACCTTATTATAGAGTGTAAAACAACGAAAGAGCTATACTGAAGTTTAAAGGTCAACTGTCGAGATTTGTCGGGATTTTTCATTGGATGATCAGAGAAAGATTTATAACTAATTTAATAAGAATAAATACTTTTATTCAGCAAGGACACATGAAAGTTATCAAAAGTGACAGTAAAGACATTTATAATGCTACACAAGATTCTATTTCAAATAAATGTTGTTCTTTTAAACTCGATTCATCAAAGAATCCTGATAAAATAAATAACAGGTTTCACAAAATATAAGTTTTCAGCATTGACAATAATAAAAAGTGTTTCTACCATTTATTTTTATATGATATATGATTTTGGACTGCCTAAAGGTATGCTGGGTGTTCTAGGTGGTTGCTAGGCAGTTTCTGAGGATTTTAGGATGTTCTTAGTGGTTGCTATGTGATTGAATACTAGCCTAAGTCAAAATAGCCAATACTCAAGTTCTCAGATGTTTTAAATGTGTTGTTCTGCAGTTGCTAGGATTTTAGGGTGTTCTGCATGGTTTTTAGGTGATTGAATAGTAGTCAGAGTCAAAAGAGCCCACCCTCAAGTTGTGAGAGGTTTTAAATGTATTGCTATGCAGTTGCTAGGGTGTTCTGGGTGGTTGCTAGGTGGTTTATAAGGTTTATAGGGTGTTCTGGGTGGTTGCTAGGTGATAGTCCAAGTCAAAAGAGAGGATTTAAATGTGTTTCTGTGCAGTTAATAGAGTGTTTTAGGTGGTTGCTAGGGTGTTGCTAGGCAGTTTCTAAGGATTTTAAGCTGTTCAGAGTAGTTGCTATGTGATTGAATACTAATCTAAATCAAAAGACCCCATCCTCAAGTTGTGAGAGGTTTTAAATGTATTACTATGCAGTTGCTAGGGTGTTCTGGGTGGTTGCTAGGCGGTTTCTAAGGTTTATAGGGTGTTCTGGTTGATTGCTAGGTGATAATTCAAGTCAAAAGAGAGGATTTAAATGTGTTTCTGTGCAGTTACTAGAGTGTTTTAGGTGGTTGCTAGGGTGTTGCTAGGCAGTTTCTAAGGATTTTAAGCTGTTCAGAGTAGTTGCTATGTGATTGAATACTAATCCAAATCAAAAGAGCCCACCCTCAAGTTGTGAGAGGTTTTAAATGTATTGCTATGCGGTTGCTAGGGTGTTCTGGGTGGTTGCTAGGTGGTTTCTAAGGTTTATAGGCTGTTCAGAGTGGTTGCTACGTGATTGAATACTAGTCTAAATTAAAAGAGCCCATCTTCAAGTTCTCAGAGGTTATAAATGTGTTAATGTGCAGTTGCTAGGGTGTTCTGTGTGGTTCCTAGGGCATTGCTAAGCAGTTTCTATGGATTTTAGGCTGTTCAGAGTGGGTTGCTGCTATGTTATTGAATACTAGTCTAAGTCAAAATAGCCCATACTCAAGTTCTCAGAGGTTTTAAATGTGTTGTTCTGCAGTTGCTAGGGTGTTGTAGGTGGTTTCTAGGGTGTTGTTAGGTGGTTGATAGGTGATTGAATAGTAGTCAGAGTCAAAAGAGCCCACCCTCAAGTTGTGAGAGGTTTTAAATGTATTGCTATGCGGTTGCTAGGGTGTTCTGGGTGGTTGCTCGGTGATAGTCAAAGTCAAAAGAGAGGATTTAAATGTGTTTCTGTGCAGTTACTAGAGTGTTTTAGGTGGTTGCTAGGGTGTTGCTAGGCAGTTTCTAAGGATTTTAAGCTGTTCAGAGTAGTTGCTATGTGATTGAATACTAATCCAAATCAAAAGAGCCCACCCTCAAGTTGTGAGAGGTTTTAAATGTATTGCTATGCGGTTGCTAGGGTGTTCTGGGTGGTTGCTAGGCGGTTTCTAAGGTTTATAGGGTGTTCTGGTTGATTGCTAGGTGATAATTCAAGTCAAAAGAGAGGTGGTTTCTAGGGTGTTGTTAGGTGGTTGATAGGTGATTGAATAGTAGTCAGAGTCAAAAGAGCCCACCCTCAAGTTGTGAGAGGTTTTAAATGTGTTGCTATGTAGTTGCTCGGCTGTTCTAGATGGTTGCTAGGGCGTTGCTAACTGGTTTTCTATGTTTTTTGGGTGGTTGCCTGGTAACTTCATGCTAGTCCAACTCAAAAGAGCATCTGGGTGTGCATCATTTGCTCTCTCTTGACAGGATGAGTGTGTAACGGTGAGAAGATGCGTCGAGACTGTAGCAGGTTGTCTGTGATGGTCATGCATCACCGGTCTTGTTAAACCGAATGAGTGATGCTCACTGAAACCGTTTCTGATTTTTCACTCTGACTCAGAGAACTGAAGAGGCCGACACTCCCTCCTGTATTCTGAGCACAGCTGGGTGTCAGATTTATGAATTGAGTAAATTTAGATATAATTTCATTCTCATTGGTGATGTTTGCCAAAGCAAGAATCACTTAAAAGGGACCTATTAGGTATTAAATGCAAATGAGCTGCTGCTCCAGAAGAGGGTGGAGCTTTAACAGCTCAACAACAACAAAGCAGGAGAATCTCACGCAGCCAAAATGAGGATTGTCAGTAACGGTGTTCAGCCTTACATTGTTCAAACCGGAGTCGACACTGATGGAGAGACTCAGGAAGAAGTTACAACTTTTAGACGT
Organism: Chanodichthys erythropterus; assembly: GCF_024489055.1. Lineage (NCBI taxonomy): Eukaryota > Metazoa > Chordata > Actinopteri > Cypriniformes > Xenocyprididae > Chanodichthys > Chanodichthys erythropterus. The sequence continues at coordinate 36,401,320 of NC_090221.1, forward strand.
TTCTGAATGGTTAGTGGATAAATTGATGTAGTTGCTGTGGAGTTGATTCAACTCATCCACTAGCATGTGCCGTCATGTTCATCTTTTGATCAAAACCTGTATGGACGCCCACTATACATGGCATACCTGTTTGCCAAACAGAGCCATACACACCAGGCTAAAGGCCTTTGCACACTGAGTCGGAAATTTTCACATGCGTTTTTTTTGTATTCACAATCCTAAAAATTCGTCACGCACAGAGACCTTGCACACTGAGTCCGATGCGTGTCAATGAATGCGTTGCGAAACAAATCGCAAAACAAATCGTAAAACAATACAAAATGAAGTCTTAAAGCAGTGAGCACGATTAGTTGTCTCTTAAAAAGAGAAAAAGAGAAAAAGAAAGAGGAAATGTTGGGTCCATTCAATCCCGAGATTGCATAGAGAGAAAGGAGAGTTCACCTCATCAAGGATCTGCGTGATTATCCCAAGCGTTTCAAAGTTTACTTCAGGATGTCAGTGGCTCTGTTTGATGCTTTGCTACTGGCACAATCTGACTTTATATTCGGTCTCTTTGTATTCCGCACTTTGTTTGTCTTTCAGTCCTGCTGTTTTGTGCTGTAGACGACGTGGATCAATTTGTCAGATGGCATTCTGTATATTTGCGTTCGCGTACAGTGGCTCTGAAATGTCAAAACGTCTCTCTAAATGCGTGCCACGGATGCGAAAAACGCAGAAAATCGAACCTGATCCGAATATTTTTTTGACGGAGGCAGTGTGCAAACGTGATTGACATAACGTGAGGTCGAATTTATTTTTTAACGTGCGAAAGTTTTGCATGCAAATTTCGGACTCAGTGTGCAGTGTTAACGTGTGTTAACGTTTATGATTGCTGTCAAATGCTGTGAATGGTCTTTTTTTTTTTATATATATATATATATATATATATATATATATATATATATATATATAAATTTTTTTTTTATTATTAGTTTTTACTTTATTTTTTTAATTTTTCTATATATATTTTTATATTATATTTTTATTATTTTATATTTTTTTATTTTATTATTTTACTTCAATTTATTTTACTATATATTTTTACTTTTATATTTTTTATTATTTAATTTTAGTATATATTTTTTTATATTATATTTTTTATTTTATTTTTATTTATTACTTGAATTTTTTTTTTATTATTTATTTTTTATTTACTATATATAGTCTGTATTTTTTCTCCATTTCTTTCACTCTAAATGTGACGGAATTATCCGAGTTCAGTCTTGCATATTTTCTGCCGTGTCACTTGGTAAGAGGAAGATGCCTGAAGGAGTGTAAGCAGCACTTCCTGTTGCTCAGCTGGGGAAAGTCAGCACATTTTATGAGGTCACTGTGGCTATAAATAGCGCTGCCTCAGCCGGGAGGAAAAATGCCTGCAAACCAAGTTTTGTGTAACTGCTGCACAAAGGGTGTCGCTGAAGCTCTTCAGCTCTCGATCTGCTCATTTTGACAGTGTGTTCAGTTACGGTGGGCATAGGATTGGAGCGTCATAAGAGGACTGTTGCAGTAGTCTGCAGTCACTGGTAATCCTCTGGTAGTGCCAACACATTCATGCCATCTGCCACTGTGTGTATGGCGTCTCGAAGTGTTTGAGAAGTGGTTTGTCTGTGTGTGAATGTGTGTGTGTTTTCAGTTTAAAAGTCATAAAATCAAAATTGACAATTCTTATATTTTCAGATGGAAAATTGCAGTGTTTATTATAAATGATTTACCTGTGCTCATCAGTGTTATTTTTTAAATTCATGTTCCTCGTAATCTTGAATCAGAATAGCTTCCCCTCCCTCTTGCAGCAACACCTCTTCTCTTCTCTGATGACGAGGGCAGGGCAGCCTGTCTCTCACATGCACTCTAAACCCAAATAAGTTGGGCTAACTCAAAAATTTAAGGTAATCAGTTACATCAACATTTTTGAGTTATGATGTTCCCAATTTTAAGTAAGCAGAACTATCAAGTTTGTTGCAGTGTGATACTTTGGGCAATGCTCTGCTGGGAAACCTTGGGTCCATGTGGATGTTACTTTGACACGTACCACCTACCTAAGCATTGCTGCAGACCATGTACACCCTTTCATGGAAACGGTATTCCCTGGTTGCTGTTTGCGGGATTGGGAAAGGTCCACGAGCCAGGACTCGAACTCTGGTCGCCCGAAATGCAACATTGCTATATGTCGGTGCTGCCCACTAGGCTATCGGCACTGACCTGCATGTTTAATTTACTCACTAATAGTTATACTTTTTAAAAAATTTATTGGCATCAATAGTTCTGTAAAGAACCTCCATGGAACCACTAAAGGTTCTTTATAGTTAAATATGTTACAATAATGGTTGGTTTTACTTCTAGTGTACAAGTCACACTGCAAATTGAAGGTTGAGTGAATTGCATTTTGGGATTAGGTGTTCTGCACACTATGCATTGGTACTACAATGCACATTTTTGCTAATTAAATGGTTATGTATTCTAAGCATATTGAAAATATGTTTTTTTTTTTTTTTAATGTTACTGAAAAATGATAATGATTTTGAAAACATGTCTATAAAAATGAGTAACAATTCTGTCTTTCTTTGCAGTGTTTGACTACAGCTATAGGGACTATATTCTGTCGTGGTACGTCCCCTTGAGTCGAGATGAGGGCCAGCTGTACCAGATGTTGTCGGAGGACTTCTGGGAAATGACCAAACAGCTGCGAATGCGTCTATCTGAGGTGGACGTGGTCAACCTGGTCTGTAACGACACGGTCAAGACCCTCCACACACACTTCTGTGACCTTAAAGCTGCTAACTCAAGGTGAGATACACAACACTCGACTTTATTCCAGCAGTGAACTGATATGGAGCGTTCGGTTGAGACAGACACAACATTGTTAAATTAAGTGATTTTTACTAAATTATTACTGATTTTACTGTATTTTTGATCAAATAAATGCAGCATTTCTGAGAATAAGAGACTTATTTCAAAAACATGAAAAAAATCTTACCGACCCCAAATGAATGCTGTGTGTGTGAGTGTGTTTTCTCTATAAATAGCCACCAAAACCGAAAAGTGTTTATTGTGGTTTCTTTAAACATCCAAACATGTTATCTGGATTGACAGAGCCTTTTTCTTTCATCTTTACTCTAACAACAGCGAACAGCAAATTTACCTGTTTTTTTCAGTGGCAAAAGCATTGTCATAGTGGGCGTCCAAGAATGTGAAACCTTTGTGCTTGTTGAAATCCAGTCTACTTGTGTTTGGATCACAAGCACTCTCTTGATTGGATTCACTGATTTCTGATTTGTTGGTGGAAAGAAAGCCAAATGATTATACACACACACACACACACACACACACACACACACACACACACACACACACACACACACACACACACACACACACACACACACACACACATACATACATACATTCTGGAGATTCATATTTCTCATTTTGATTGATTAACATTTAAAACTCCAGTCCTTTGTGACCCTTTGTTCTATACAAAACATCACACACCCTTACACGCTTGTCTATCTGTTATTCCATTACACACATTCTTACACACTCTTTCTCTCTGAGTGTGTGTGTGTGTGTGTGATGGATGTTGATGCAGTAATGAGCATCTCTGCCTGTCGTGTGTGTGTGTGTGTGTGTGTGTGTGTGTCAGCGATCGATCTGCACAGCTCATTAGCAGAGTGGACAGACGTCTTCTGTTGCCTCTCTTTATTTTCCTCTCTGGTGTCTTCCTTTCTGTATGTCTATTTTTGAAATATTTCCTCATTCACATTTTATGATTTCTGATCTGATCTCTTGCTTTTTTCTTTTTTCACCAATAGATGCTTTATTGGTGTGATTTGAATTGCATATTGAAAAAGGTAAAAAATAAAAATAGAATCAATCAATCAATCAAAACAATAAAATAAGATAATTTCTCTCTCTTGCAATTTCACTTTTTTCAGAATGATTTACTGGCATGATTGTTTTGCATATTGCCAAATTAAAATGGTATAAAATTATAATATAATATTATTATATTATATTATATTATATTATATTATATTATATTATATTATATTATATTATATTATATTATATTATATTATATTATATTATATTAATTACAACAAAAATAAAATATTGGCAAAGAAAATATTAAAATAGAATAATATAATATAATATAATATTTACAACAAAAATAAAATAAAATATTGGCAAAGAAAATATTAAAATAGAATAAAATTACAAATTATATAATAAAATATAATATAATAATAAAAACATAAAATAAAATAAACAAAATATTATTTACTCTCTTGCAATTTCAGTTTTTCGGAGTGATTTATTGGCATGATTGTTTTGCATATTGCCAAAGAAAAACTTTATAATATAATATAATATAATATAATATAATATAATATAATATAATATAATATAAATTTAGAATAAAAAAAAAAAAAAAAACAAGATTAATTTTTGCTTCATTGGCATGATTATTTTGCATATTGCCAAAGGAAAAAAAAAAAAATATATTATATTATATTATATTATATTATATTATATTATATTATATTATATTATATTATATTATGTTATATTATATTATATTATATTATATTATATTATATTATATTATATTATATTATATTATATTATATTATATTTAATTTTATTCTATTTTAATATTTTCTTTGCCAATATTTTATTTTATTTTTGTTGTTTATATTATATTATATTATATTATATTATATTATATTATATTATATTATATTATATTATATTATATTATATTATATTATATTATATTATATTATATTATATTTCATTTTATTCTATTTTAATATTTTCTTTGCCAATATTTTATTTTATTTTTGTTGTTTATATTATATTATATTATATTATATTATATTATATTATATTATATTATATTATATTATATTATATTATATTATATTATATTATATTATATTATATTATATTAATTTTTGCTTAATTGGCATGATTATTTTGCATATTGCCAAAGAAGAAAAATAAAAAAATAAAATAGAATAAAATTAAAATAATATAAAACCTATAACACACAACACAACACAACACAACACAACACAACACAACACAACACAACACAACACAACACAACACAACACAACACAACACAACACAACACAACACAACACAACACAACACAACACAACACAACACAACACAACACAACACAGATATGAATTACTGCTTCATTGGCATGATTGTTTGAACAGAATCTTTTTTTCTCTCTCCAGGCTGGAGGAAGTTCCACGGCCATTTCCGTTGCATCCGTGTTTGAACAGTCCCGATGAGGAGCTGCGTTTCCTGCGCTGCTGTGCTCGTCTGCTCATGCTGCGTCTGCTGCCCGTGCGGGACGCTCGTTCACGCAGCCTGCGCCTCTTACTGGTGGAGGTCGTTGCTACTAAAGGTGACCTTGAAGTTGGCCTCACTAAACCTGCTGTACACTGTGATATTTTATGTCCTTGGGATTTTGCTTGTCAGTACAGCGTGACCTCTGATTCTTGAGTAGAAGTCAGTCAGAATTAGCATGAAAAATGTTCAAAACTTCACATATATAATCAATGAAAGCAAGACAGCTGGGACATCAATGGAAGCATCAGCCTTCTCTGCCATTTGCTGTAAATATCCATTAATATCTTCTTGTCAGCTGGGGACAGATTTCATTATTTTATGACACCGGTTTATTACATTTATGCATTTTTGGCAGACACTTTTATCCAAAGTGACTTGCATTGCATTTCCTGAGAATTGAACCCATGACCTTAAAATAGTTTGAGCTACAGAGATATTATAATATATATTATAAAATTTCAATCTCAAATGTTCTTTTGAACGTTCTATTCATCATAGAATCCGTATTAACTCCCTGAGGTCCGAAAATGTGTCGGCGCGTTTTGCTGGATTTTTTTCACATTGCAGCAAAACAGACTTAAAATACTTGTTATAGAGACTTTATATTTAAACTTTAAATTTAAACAATTTAAACTATAGAATGTCGTGTTTTATTTGTGTACACTAGTTCCTTTTCTTCTTTATATGAATTTGTGGCCTAAAGGTATACAGAGCGCCCTCCGGCTGCAAGTATGAATTGAAAACACAGTATCCAGCACTCATAGTAATGACAATAAATATTACTTCTCAGTATAGAAAATTGACATAAATATATAAGAATCCATCAATATTTCTCCAAATGTGCATGCTTTAAGCTAAAAGCCTATATGAAATGCCATAGAGGTAACATAATTGCTCAGACTCTTTGCATCACAGAAATATATTATATTTTAAAGAATATAATAGAATACCATTATTTTAAATTGTAATAATATTTCACAGTATTGCTGTTTATGATGAGCTAAGACATGATTACAGAGGGTTTTTTTCACAGCCTACCTGACTGAAAGGCCTCATTAATATGCAAGTCATTTCAGGTCGTTATTATGCGATTATTTTGTCTTCTCAGGTGTAAATGACCCATTATTCATGATGATTCACGCCTCCACGCATACTGTGTTTCTTGACAAAAAGTGTCTTACAAAAACTAAATCAATATATTGTTTTATATGAAGGAGTAGGCATTATAATTTTTACATAATTCTGAAGCAAAAACTCTAGTCTACAACCTCCAATACCCAGAAGTCTTGTGAACACAGATTTAATATACTTTTTTTGGCCTTATTTCAGTGACTTAAGTTTTTTGTTTTTTCAATAACCACGCATAAACATTATTCCTTCAAAAACACAAACATGTACATACATGTTCCTCACATATTATGGTAGCCTAGTTTGTGCTGAATACAGTGTAATGACACTTTTGTCATTTATATGTTTATGAACAACTGAAAAAAGCACAAATGTCAGGGCATGTCAAAACTTCTCCAAGCCCCAAATCAGCCTCAGACTCCAGAGGGTTAAACAACATCAGTAATAAATCTGCTATATATTTCTCACACACAGATTAGCTTTAGTTTGTCATAACTTTCCCCTGATGTGGATTAATGAAGAAGACATTTCTATAATACAGTTGAAAGCAGTACAAGACTGATAAGTAGAAATTATTTGCTTTCATGGATCAAAATGAGATTTGGCGCTCATGTTCTATAAATCCCTCTCTCACAGAACAAAGCTTTAATTCACTGACAGTATCATAACTTGAGAATTAGATTTTGGGAAAATCTTGTTTTTGGCTCGAGCTTCGATTGGCCTGAGCTGATTGTCTGTTCAGTACTCTGCTGTGTTCTTACAAAGCTGCTTTTGTGCAAGAACTCATGAAACATCTACTGCCATTGTTTTTTTGTTTTTTTTTAAATCACGAAATTGATTTCAATGAGCACCAGATGTGTGATTGTAATTGCTTTTGATTTGCCATGAAATTACTAATTACATCTATTATTGGAGACAGACAGACAGATGGAGAGAGATTGAGTCTGTGATGACAGAGAAATGATGGATTACTGCAGGATATTAAAGTGCCCCTATTATGCTTTTACGGATATTACATTTCATGCAGTGTGTAATAAAGCTGTTTGTGAATGTGAAAGGTGTGCAAAATGCAGATAAATGGAGTTATCGATTCCTAAAAGTAAGTGGTTCTGAGCTGTCTGAAATAAGTCGTCAGTAAGTCCAGTCTCACTTCCTGCTTGAATTCATATGTAACTAATTTGCATAATGTCAGCCTCTGATCTTCATTGGCTGAACAGCGTCTCTTTGCCCCGCCCTCAATCACTTTAGTTGTATCTGAGACTAGAAGAGTTTGGTTCGTGTTGTTCATGTTGAGAAGATGCTGTTTTCTGCTGCCAAAGCAAATCCATTTTGATGAGATTGATACGGTAAAACTGACGCCATCGTTACTGTTCGTATCACTGTGAATGAAGCGCTGATGAGCATTTGGTTTCTGACCAATCACAACAGACTGGGCAATCTGAGCAATCAAAGCTGAGCACTTCTCAGAGAGGCGGGGTTAAGCGAGACCGAATCTCTGAACGAACCGTGAGAAAAGAGCTGATGCTGCAATGGATATTATGAGAAAATTAAAGTGGCAACTTTCCATGTCTTAATGCTGCGTTTCATTCATCTCAACTTTGAAAAGTGAGGGCGGGGCAACTTGTTATTCACATGAGGTCCACCAATAGTAAACCACAACCATCCAATCAGTTCCCCACAGACATAATCAAGCCCCGCCCTACATTTGTTCTTGTTCCAAAAGTTGTTTCACACTGATATACGTCACATTAGGGAAGAAAAGACTAGCGCAACTTCCGTTTCATGTTGATTTTAAAATATTAGTGTCTTTTAAAATACCAGTTTCTGCCCCGCTGCTTCAGGATGCAGCTGCTAGATTAACTTTAACCTGTTTTCCTCTGGTCTGGGGTTATACTGGAGGAAGCGTTTACATCTGTTTTCTCAGACTGGCAGGTTGCCAGTCATTTTTTTTTTTTTTTTGGGGCGAGACGTCGCCCTCCAGCTCTGTCTGGCAGTAATGAGGCACTGCCTCGTGCTCCGTCTGCTGCGTCTCAGCGTTCCTCATCAGCGCTGCGTAAACAAGCCCGAGTAGCTTCAGAGATCTCATCATGATGAGTGACGGAGGAAAGCGTGATGAGGTTTTCAGAATAACAGTTTGGTATTATGTGTTATCATTATCTCTGTTCTAATATGTATTGAGCTGCCTTTACAGCTACTTTCTAAGGCAGCTGCTTAGCTGAAAGGAAAACTCAATAAAAGATTGATTTTGAGCTCCATATCTGTCACAAATAGTGAAATGCATGGAGAGTTTGACTCAGAATTGATTCCTGTAGTGCAATGCTTTAAGCAAATATTGCATTGGGTAAAATAGTCAATTTTAATCAAATATATAAATAAGATGTTGTTTTTCACTGTTTTCACATAATCAAATGCATGCTGTCTTGTGTATAGAGTTGGGAGGTATGATTGTTTTTAATGAATCATTTGTTCAAATGATTCACTGATTCATTTGAGTGTGTGCAGCAGGGTTTTTATCATTAAAGGTGCTAAAGAGGATGTTTTGTTTTATACATTTTTGCAATATTACTTGAAACGGTCTTTACTAACTATTTGGTGCACTGAAAGGAATAATATTAATATACATCATCTGTGCACGAGGTAGGGCCTTAAAAACATCAGCCAATCATTGGCCCTCTGGCTTGTCAAGCACTGCCGTGACGTTCCTTGTGCGAGACGTGTGCGCTCCAACTTTCCACACTCCACTGCACATTTGTTCATTGAAATAAAGCTAAAATAAAATATAAATATTAGTTGGAAAAACTTAAACTAAACAAAACTGAGAATTTCTGACCTGACAATAAAGTGAAATTAGTTTTAGTTGAAGCAGTAAAATTATTAACTAACTAAAGCTAAAACTGACATAAAAATAAATTAAATCTAAATAGCAATATTTTAAAAACCAAAAAACTAATACAATGACAAGAACACTAAAAATTAAACTAAAATTAACATGAAACTAATATATATATATATATATATATATATATATATATATATATATATATATATATATATATATATATATATATATATATATATATACATATACATATACATATACATATACATATACATACACAGTACAGTCCAAAAGTTTTTGTCTGCTAACCAAGGCTACATTTATTTAATTAAAAATACAGTAAAAACAGTAATATTGTGAAATATTATTACAATTTAAAATAACTGTTTTCTATTTGAATATATTTCACAAAGTAATTTATTCCTGTGATCAAAGCTGAATTTTCAGCATCGTTACTCCAGTCTTCAGTGTCACATGATCCTTCAGAAGTCATTCTAATATGCTGATCTGCTGCTCAAGAAATATTTAATGTGTACAATTGTATAAAATATTTGTGTACAATATTTTTTTTCAGGATTATTTGATGAATAGAAAGTTCAAAAGAACAGTGTTTATCTGAAATCTAATCTTTTGTAACATTATAAATGTCTTTACTGCCACTTTTGATTGATTTAATGCATCCTTGCTGAATAAAAGTATTCATTTCTTTAATTTCTTTTAAAAAAAATAAAAATAAAAATTCTTACTGACCCCAAACTTTTGAACGGTAGTGTATAATGCTACAGAAGCTTTGTATTTCAGATAAATGCTGTTCGTTTGAACTTTCTATTCATCAAGGAATCCTGAAAAAAAAAAAGTACACAACTGTTTTCAACATTGAAAATAATCATAAATGTTTATTGAGCAGCAGATCAGCATATTAGAATGATTTCTGAAGGATCATGTGACACTGAAGACTGGAGTAACGATGCTGAAAATTCAGCTTTGATCACAGGAATAAATTACTTTGTCAAATATATTTAAATAGTACACAGTTATTTTAAATTGTAATAATATTTCACAATATTACTGTTTTTTTACTGTATTTTTAATTAAATAAATGTAGCCTTGGTGAGCAGACGAAACTTCTTTTAAAAACATTAAAAATCTTAGTGGTTCCAAACTTTTGGACTGTACTAATATATATATATATATATAATATATATATATATAATATATATAATATATATATATATATATATATATATATATATATATATATATATCAGAGTTTCCGCTAGAAAAAAATGGTGCCGGTCAAAGTGACCGGCAGAGGTTTCGTTTTCCGGACATTTTGATGATATGCTGGTCAAATATCGCCTCTTAATTAGTCAAGTTGAGGAAAACTGAAAGCAGTTTATGTAACTTAAAAAATTACATAATCAGGCCGTATATGCAACATGTTTATTAGCCTAAATTTCAAATAGACAGAAAAAAACTCAAATTATTCGACCCTCTTGTGAATCCGTTGCGTCGTCCTGCCTTTTCGCAGCGCGAACAGAACATTTTTCCGTTACCATCAACTACCTCACATCTTAGCCATGGGAACTTGTCACTCCATTCCGACCGATACGCCCTACACTTCGGCTTTTTCTCCGGTGGTGGCGGAGCTGTCTGGCTCTGGACATCTGAGGCTTCAGGTGTTCCTGATTCAGTATCCTCCTTCGCGTCAGGCCTCTGAAAAAAACTTTTTCTAGTCTGCCTGGGCCTGGCCATATTTGAAACGTCTCTCAATAGTTCATGGTTTAGTTCTATATTATAGCCGTTAAGCGTGAGCTTTATTTGAAATGCAACATGCGATGTTGTTTAAAAACTTTCAAACTGTCGATTCAGATTGTGTTAGGGGGGCGGGGCCGGGATTATTAGGCAGTTTTAATCTGACAATTTGACCGGAGAGATTTAATTTTGTCGGACATTTAATTTTTTTCCCGGCCAATGTCCGGTAATTGCCGGACAACGGAAACCCTGATATATATATATATATATATATATATAAATATATTATATATATATATATATATATATATATATATATATATATATATATATATAAATAATATAAAATCAATGGCGTTTGATTTGATTGGCGTTTGAGGCAAGGGAGGCAGTGCCTCCTCAAAAAAAAAAAAAAATGAGATGGTTTTGATAAATAGAACATTTATTACAATACGTTGTTAATGTAAAATTACAAAATAGAATTATATTTTGTTTATTTTTTGATGTAATGTAAAGTAATGTTCATTTAACAAGGAAGATGTCAACATTAAGAGTAATGAACATGAATTTACATTTGATTCATAAATAAATAAAAAATGTGCCTCATTTCAGAACACCACTGCATGCCACTGAGATGTGTATATATATCTATATAATATAATATATATATATATATATATATATATATATATATATATATATATATATATATATATATATATATATATATATATATATATATATATATTAAACCATAATAATACTAAAATAAAAACTAAAATAACACTTATATGCAGATGGCTGCATTTTTATGAATCAAAATGGTTCATTATTCCATTAATTAACCATCGTTCATTTATTTTATTTTTTTATCTGGTATTTTCATAAAAGGCACAATATGTAAGATTTGGAATAAAATATCTAAAAATCACTAGAAAAATGTTATATATTATACTTGTGTACTTACATTATCCCAAAAGTCCCATCCCGATTCTTTTCCACCGGCTGTAGACATGAAGACAACACCTCCCATGATTCTGCGAAATCAAAGCGTCATCAAACTACGCCTTTGTTTTGAATAAGCGACCTCTAGTGGTGCAAATTACATATTGTGCCTTTAAACACTCTTTTACTCTGTTATATAAAATGTAATGAAGTTTATTTAAATTTTGTTGTTTTTATTTTGTGTGAATGTGAATGTTCACATAATGCTGTCACCCTAATCGAGATCTTTTGCTTTTCTAAAATGTTTTGATTGTAAACATGAACAATATTATTGCATAGCTATAATTTATTTATTTTTTTAAAAAAAAGCATATGCAGCTTTTAGCTACTTTTCATTAGTAACTTCTTGTGTAGGTCCAGTAATTACCTTTTTAAAAGGGTTGCTTGACTGTAGTTAACTACTTGAAATTCAGTTATGAGCACCTTTTCATTTATGAAGTGTGGAAGGCATTATAATCATGCTGCCTACCTTCTGCAACAGTCTTCATGTCGAGCCTTCAGTCTCTTAAAATAGCTGCCAGCTCACTGGGTTTTGGAACAAAGCTATTCATTTGTTCCCTCTCTGCTTCTCTTCGCAGTGCTAAAGCCGTTGGTGGACGTGTTGAGCGATCCGGACTACATTAACCGCATGCTGCTAGCTCAGTTAGAGCACAGAGAGCAGGTGAACGAGCATCATAAGAAAGCTTACACGTACGCACCGTCCTACGAGGAGTTCATCAAACTCATCAGCAGCAGCTCTGACATACAGTTCCTCAAACAGCTCAGGTACGAAACCATCCCTTTTAGCATCATTCTGCATTCATTTTCCTTCATTCTTTGTGTTTTTAGTGGTGCTTTCTATTACTGCTCATACTTAGCATTAGGGATTTGCACAGCACTTCTTTTATGTATGGTAATTTTATATGCTTCAATTGTAGTCTTGAGGTTTCTTCACAATATTCCTCATTTAAATAATTCAAATGCAGAATAAAGGGGCGGGGCCTGGTTGAGTTAGTTAGTAGTGTGTTGAAACTGGCGGTTATGGTAAGGGGCGGGACATTTCCCTAATGACCAATCACAACACACTGCTCCAGCCGACCAATTAGAGCACATTGTGCTTTTCAGAGGGAGGAGCTTCATAGAGACAGGAACTAAACAGAGTGTTACTGACAGACTGGGAAGAGAGGAGCTGCAACAATGGAGAATATGAGGAAAATAAACATTCAAGCAGGAAAACCTGTTCTAGTAGAGCACAAAACAACATCAAGACTTTGTAAAAGGGCATATTATGGGCTCTTTCAAGGATTAGTTCACTTCAGAATTCAAATTTCCTGATATTTACTCACCCCCTTGTCATCCAAGATGTTCATGTCTTTCTTCAGTCGAAAAGAAATGAAGGTTTTTGAGGAAAACATTCCAGGATTTTTCTCCATATAGTGGACTTCACTGGGGTTCAACGGGTTGAAGGTCCAAATGTCAGTTTCAGTGCAGCTTCAAAGAGCTCTACATGATCCCAGACGAGGAATAAGAGTCTTATCTAGAGAAACCATCAGCCATTTTCTAAAAAAATAAACATTTATATACTTTTTAACCACAAATGATCGTCTTGCTCTGCTTTGCCATGTGCCACACATTGCGTAATCACATTGGAAAGGTCACACTAACCCTAACTCCAACTTCAAAGTCATCTGACATCATTGTTCTACCTTTTTTTGGAAAGGCCGTTTGACTTAGTCTTTGCACAATCTTTTGCATGACCTTTCCAACATGATTACGTAATGTGTGGCATATCGCAGAGCAGAGCAAGACGATCATTTGTGGTTAAAAAGTATATAATGTTTATTTTTTTTAGAAAATGGCCAATGGTTTCTCTAGATAAGACTCTTATTCCTCGTCTGGGATCATGTAGAGCTCTTTGAAGCTGCACTGAAACTGACATTTGGACCTTCAACCTGTTGAACCCCAGTGAAGTCCACTATATGGAGAAAAATCCTGGAATGTTTTCCTCAAAAACCTTCATTTCTTTTCCACTGAAGAAAGAAAGACATGAACATCTTGGATGACATGGGGGTGAGTAAATTATCAGGAAATTTGAATTCTGAAGTGAACTAATCCTTAAATATTATTGTGTTTTTTTTTTTTATCGCTCCAGTCAGAGTTAGACGATGACTCACTAAAGCTGTCTGGATTTTGGCCATTTCGCCACATCCAAACCAATTTATTTCAGTATAAAAATAGTCCTGTTGGAAAGCAATTTCTGTTACCTTCACTCAGACAAATCACTCTTTAAATAGGTGAACTGGAAGTCGGCGCTGTCAGTATCAGGTCGGATTGGAGGGAACATTTGTCATTTGAGGTTTGTTCCGCTGGAGTTCAGCTCTGGATGAATTATCTGTGAGTCGTGAGACAGTGACATTTAAAGGCTCGGAGAAACTTTTCAGCCATATTGATCTGCAGGCGTAAAGGATGGAGATGGATCGGTCGGACTCTGGCGTTCTTAAAATAAAAGCTTTGTGATTATAGTGATGTGTTGTTAGACAGGGTTTGATTGGAGTGATTTTTAGTAGTCATTGCAAAGTCTTTGAAACCTTGGTAGGAAGCAAGGCTTGGGGGAGAAACACATCTGTCTCTGGTCAAACTTAAACTATGTATTGAATTAACAAGAAATGTCTAAAATTTAGCTCATGCTAAATATGTTCTTTATGTATTGGGATATATAGCTAAGTAACACTGTTGACAATACTTCAGTTGTCAAAGTCATTATTTACATATGCTAATGAGAGACACACAAGGAACTTGTTTTGGAGAATCTTAACCTACTTGTTGGAAAGTTTCTGAATGACTCGTGGTATTATTATTAATGTGGGTGTGAATCTTTTGGTACCTCATAATTCGATTCTTGAGGTCACGATTCAATTAAAAATTAATCAAATTCGATTTGATATATACATAGGTTTGATAATAGGCCTTGAAGAAGAAAAAATGCCTCTGAAATGTGAACCTTGACATTGTTTTTCTTCTCAATTTAGTAAAAAATATAGCTGCGAGTAGCAATTATCTGGGTTCAAGCACTTTAAGGCCTTTAAGCACATGTGTAAAAACGTATAATGTTTTATTTGGCAAAGCTGTAACCATCTCGATCATAGATGGAAAAGACCATTTATAGCCAATAAAGGCAATTTACCAGTGTTAATTACGTTGACGAATCATTTTCGTCATAATTTTCGTCAATGACATTTCTTCACGGACGAAAACGAGACGATGACTAAATAAAAATGAGTTTTGAATGACTAAAACCATGACCAAAATCCACTCTTATTTTCGTCAGTGAATAAAAACGAGATGAAAATGAAAGATAGGGACAATTTGGGAAAATATCCAGTCAGGTCTGCTGTCCTGTGTGGAAGATGCGCACATTTGAAGTGTAATGTGCTGATCTAACGCGGGAAACGCGGCGCTGTTGCGCCCTCTACAGGCAGCAGCACTTCAGACTGCTTCGCTATCAATGAATTGCGCACATTAATGCCAAGCGATTGCTTACAAGCTAATGTTTATGAATTATGACAATGTTTACTATACAATGTTTATATGGTAGTATGTTTTAGACGGATGTAAGAAACATATTTTATCTCCCTCGTCTGAACTTAAATGAGCAGCCTGCTACAGTGCAGACTGCAGACATTTCAGAATAAGAGTCACTTCGTATTTCAGGATGGTTTATATTTATTATTTTTTCCTGGTCATTATTGTTATTTTGTTTACACAATAAACTGCATTTAATTTAATTTAATTTCTATTTAATTCAAAGTAAACTACTGTATCTTCTGTCGCAGGAAGGAAAGACATTTCCTATTCAATATATTTTACAAGTATAAGATTTATTATAGTTAAACCTAAAACCATAAAAAAAACTTAACTCAAAACTTTTTTTATTTCATCTAGTTTCCAAGCTTTAGCTTAACCTGATGTACTAAAGTAACTAAAACAGAAATAGAAAACTACAGAGATGTTTAAAAGCAAAAACTAAAAGACATAAACACAAAAAAATTCTAAAACTTTTAACTAAAATTACAATGAAAGCAGAAAAACTACAAATCAAATCTAATCAAATAATTTTTTTAACAAAAAATATAATAGTATCTCAATGATAAGTGTGTCAATCCCTGAAAAGCACTGAATTTAGCTCTCTTTCGTGTCTTTTTGCACTTGAACGGTCAAAAACTGTCCGCTTTGGTGAGTAAAGTACAGATGGTTGTCTTTAGTGAATATAAACAGTTTGGAGAATATCAGATCAGTGTATTGGATCTGTGTATTGTTAGAGAAATGCTTACTTAATGCATTACAATTGAACTAAATTAGATTTTAGTTGACTAAAACTAAAACAATTTCCGATGACTAAAATATGACTAAAACTAAATGCCATTTTAGTCAAAAGACTATGACTAAAACTAAATCAAAATTTGCTGTCACCAAAGTTGGTTTTTGAAATAATCTCCAATATTTAACAAACGATTCAATGGACAAAGGCGGTACTAGAGGCAAAGTTGCTCAGAATGAGGAGTTCTACCATGTGGTGTGATCAGCCTCCATTAATAGCTGCTCATGCACCTTGGACAAAGGCACTCGGACAATCGGACTAACGGTGAAGTAGTTATAGCCATTTTCATGTTTTTTTTTTCTGTTATAGCACCACCTAGTGGCCAGTTGCTGTGTCCTTTTTAATGAGCTCTTACATATATGTGTGCTGAGTTTGGTGAAAACATCTCATTCCATTCACGAGTTACAGCCATTTTAGTAAAAGGGGCTCCACCCACTTCGAACATTTTTTACTGGTTTGTTTCTGATCGGGTGAAAAACCTAGGACTAATTCCCAAAAGTGTTTTTTTAAAAAAAAAAAAATAAATACCAGAAAATTTAAGAACAATGAGCAAACCCGAGGCATGGATTTTAGCATCTTGATGGCAACAGTTTATGAGGCTGCTGTAACTTTAAGAATAAACGCACAGATCTAATATACTGTTACACATCTGATTTTCGACTGTGTTTACGTGAATGCTCCACACGATGTGCATTTTGATATAATGGTGTGTGTATTTGACCATGCAAGCACAATGAGCTATGAAAGAGAACTGAATTCGGGATCACATGCATCTGTGTCCGCACTGCATTGAGTCTTTTTCACGGTTTATTTTGATTAATAACACTGTAACGTCAGTAACTTTAAGGTTAAAGAAAGTAGCACTTTAGAAAATAAATTTTTGAAATTGTGAATCGGTAGAAGATAGGATCGTGATTCATATGTGAATCGATTTCACTCCACCCACCCATAATTATTAATACAGATGATATCTGTACTGTCACCAGAAGCTGGTAGTCTGTCAGCTCTAGTTGACCTGAGTCGACTATAAGCTGCTTGGGTTCTTTTTTTCTTCAGTTGCATTGACACATAAAAAGTCTGAAATTGAACATCTTATCAGCCAATGAGGGTGTTTTTGTAAATGGGTTCTATTAGACGTGTGCAGTCTTTGTTTGAAAACTAAAAGGCAGAGAGAGTAGCAAAAGGATGTTCATTGTGTCGAGGAAATTCAGCATCTATAATTCGACCGTCTCATTTCACTCCAGGAAGAAAACCTGAGGTCAGGTAATGAGATTGTTGCTAGGTGACGCAGTTAAACACAAAGGTTTCTGACCATGCCGGAGATCTGTTTATCTCTCTTTCACATCTAAATCACAACTTTTTTATCTAAATAAAGAGCAAATGACCTGCATTGGGTTTGTATTTGATGTTTTGTACGTGTATTTTATGATTGTCATGTGAGATTGATGGGACATTTAGTTTTGTCTGTAAATCTAACATCACATAAACCAGGTAAATGAGCGGTATTATCCGTTAAGATTTATTCATCTTTTATCACAACACAAAATATGTACAAACTAAATTGAGCTGTCAGTTTGCTTCGACCATGATTGTTTAATTTATCTCTTTTGCATCTGTTAAATGCATTCATGCAAATAAATGATAATTGAGATTCAAAATTCCAGAGATCCCCAACTGTAATTAAGACACATTCACGTAAGTAAGGGAGTAAGTTGCAATTATTACATCACCCAGAGCAAGAGCAAGAACACGCCCATCAACACGCTTCGTTCAGGATACGGAAGCCGAGAGATTTTTCAACAATGGCTGTGTCCCAATTCAGGGGCTGCACCCTTTGAAGGCTGCATACATCATCGGTCTCATTTAAGAAAAATAACTGTTCGATTGCAACGTGAGAAAGAAATGACAGTATTTTACACCTCACATAAATATCAGTCAATTTTATTATGGTTAATTTTCTTAAATATGACATTCTTGATGAAGTATGCAGCCTTCAAATGCGACCTCTGGAGGACGCAGCCTATGAAATGAGACACAGCTCCTGTAAACAAAGGAGTGTGTTTTTGGTTGTGAGGGAAAGATTACCTTTTTCAGCTTCCCAAAGAATCCAGCATTAAGTGAACAGAGGATGAAGTTTGTTTTTCCGGGGCAGCAAAGGAGTTGTGCACGTATGTTTGTTTGTTCCCGAGAATTCGGTGACAAATACTTTGTAAACAAGTCCCAGTTCGGCGCTGGATTTGCAGATTGTGGGCGGTGAGTAAAACTGTATCAGATGTCTGTGTTTTGTTGGCAATCGGTGCATATAATGTAAACCACACAAACATTTTTGTTCCCTTTTTATTTCTAATGATGTCACAGCTAGCATGCGATCTCTAGACAGAAGCTGCGTGTGCTCTTGACTCTTTAGCTCCGCCCATAGCACTGATGGCAGACACGCCTCCAAGATCTCTGCTTTTTTCGGAAAGACTCGTATCTATCTTTTATAAATATGATAAAACTAAAGACTTTTTGGAGATATGAAGGATGCATTGTTACTCTATATGTATTCAAGATTACTTTGTGTGCATTTATTAAGAGTTTTGAATTAATCACATATGTTATTGTTGACGGCCCTAATATTTATATATTATGTTATTTCAGCTTTATTTTAACGTCCAAAAACAATTTTTATTAGTTTTAGTTAATGATAACAATTGATAAATACATGTAATTTCACAAAAAGCTAAATATGCATGAATATAATCATACAGAATTGTTTATGGTGTCGTTTTATGGTGGCATCACGTGAAAGTCAAAACAACAAATTCCTGTTTTACTAGTTTTATTTCATCAGTTTTACCAGTCAAGTTTGTACTATTGCTCACGTTTTTTTGAATTTGAGAAAAACACCCAGGAGACCCTAGCAACCACATGGCAACATGCTAAAAGCCACTTAGGGGAACAGGTTTTCCTGCTTGAATGTTGATTATTTTCCTCAAATTCTCCATTGTTGCAGCTCCTCTCTTCCCAGTCTGTCAGTAACGCTCTGTTTAGTTCCTGTCTCTATGAAGCCCCTCCCTCCATGTGCTCTGATTGGTCGACTGGAGCAGTGTGTTGTGATTGGTCATTTGGGAAATGTCCCGCCCCTTACCATAACCGCCAGTTTCAACACACTACTAACTAACTCAACCGCCCCTTTATTCTGCGTATGAATTATTTAAATGAGGAATATCGTGAAGAAAACTCAAGACTACAATGGAGGCGTACAAAGAACTCCTGCTGGAGGGACTTTTTCATGCTCAAACAGCAACATTACACACTAAAGAAGGGTTTTCTAATAATTTTGCTCTCATTTTATCTTCCTGCAGGTATCAGATAGTTGTGGAGATCATTCAGGCGACCACAATCAGCAGTATTCCACAGCTGAAGAGACAGAAAGGTAAGATGACCTTCAAACACATCGGCCAATCATATCACTCCTTATTTAGGGATGCAAACTCTGGGTCGTTGCTTTGTTTTATTTTTTTAATGATGAACTTTTAATGAAGCTAGATTAGTGTGCTCTGTCTTTAATGAAGTCTGATGGTCAGAAGAGCTTCATGATGGACCATCGAAGAGAAAATAAATATGCCGTCAGTCAAATTAAAGATGTAATAATAATGGCAACCCACACTGTGAACCGCTGTATTTGCTCTGGTCTTTGATGAGCTGTTATGAAGCTTCTGTCTCTGGCTGTGTCTCGCCGTGAGCCGCTCTGTGATTGGCAGACGGGTAATTGCGTTGAAGCTGGTGCGAGTCGCTCTGGTTCCAGACAGAGGACCGTCGTAGCCAGCGATGACATTTACTGTGCAGCACATAAAACACATCAGCTGATACCTACAGAAATTATACTCTCTGGTCACTTTTAATGTGTTGTGGTATTTCGAGGACTACTGGGAGGAATGTGAGGTTTTCAGGAAGCAGCAGCGATGGAAAAATTAGAGAAACGTGGTGCTTAAACGTTTGAAAGTTTGTTTGTCCTCCTCAAGAGATCAAATTAAATAATTTAAAATGGATCGCTTTATTTATTTGAAAAAATGGGCAACCGAATTGTTGATTTAGTCTCTTTAGGAGTGAGGTAGTTTGCCACTCAATGTTAGTTTTTTGAGGTATCGATAAACTTATATTTCCCATAAATTTGATTGTTTTGTGTTATTTTTTCTATTATTTTCTCTTTATCTTTTCATTTTTTCTTTTATTTGATTTTTTTTTTTTAATTTTATATTTATTTTTTCAGTTTTATGGAATGGTTCATTGTTTACTAAGGAACAAGTTTTGTTTGTTTATTTATATGTTTGTTTATTTATTTAGTTTTTTATGTTTTATTTTTTTTTTCATTTATTTTTTATTACAT
The DNA here is from genome assembly GCF_024489055.1 of Chanodichthys erythropterus. Taxonomy (NCBI): domain Eukaryota; kingdom Metazoa; phylum Chordata; class Actinopteri; order Cypriniformes; family Xenocyprididae; genus Chanodichthys; species Chanodichthys erythropterus. The sequence continues at coordinate 36,422,185 of NC_090221.1, forward strand.
TTTTGGAATATTCAGTTGTTTACTTAAGAAAGTTTTATTTTTATTTTATTTGTTTGTTTTATTAAAAAAATTTTATTTGATTTTTTTTCTTACAATGTTATGTAATATTCAATTGTGTTGAAAAAAAAAAAAAAATATATATATATATAAATATATAAAATATATATATATATATATATATATTTATACATTTATTATATTATTATATATATATATATATATATACATTTATTTCATAATAAATCCAGAAAAAATAAAAAATATTGTGAAATATTACAATTTAAAATTATGTTTTTTATATTTTAATATACTTTAAAATAGAATTTATTCCTGTGATCAAACCTGAATTTTCAGTCACATGATCCTTCAGAAATCATTCTAATATGACGATAATAGTAATGAGAAAATATTAATGTTTCCAAACTTTTGACTTATAGTGTATATATGTATGTGTATGTATATGTATATATATATATATATATGTATATAAATGTGTGTGTGTATATATATATATATATATACACACACACACACACACACACACACACACACACACACACACACACACACACACACACACACACACACACACACACACACACATATACATATATATATATATATATATATATATATATATATATATATATATGTATATGTATGTATGTATATAATGTAGATAGATAGATAGATTGTGTCACAAGTTTGTATCATTTTATTACTTAAAACAAACAAAAAAAAATTATGTTGTTCATAGAAAATACCTTTTAAACCACCAGGATTCTCAAAGGCCGCATGAAACAGCCAATCAGAACAAGAGTTTAGAAGGATAAAAATGTCCTCAGCTTCACAAATACAGCATAAACCCTATCTGGATATAATCGTTGAGGTTTTCTTTGACCAAACGAGCAAGATTACTGCTATATATCTTTGATTAGAGATTAAGTTCATTAATCATGCCTTTGTTTGAGTGCTGGATTAATTAAAGCTCATTTTATTCACGCGGTGGGAAGCATTTGTTATTTCAGTGCTTGCAGAGAGTCGGTTTATCTGTCGTCATGCTTTCCGTCTCCTGCTGCCCTGTAATGGGCGAATCTATAAATCTCCCCGCTGGTCCAGCACAACGACACCGGCTGTTAGAGGAGGGCGAGCAGGGGACGCGTCTGTGAAAGTCTCTCCTCCCCTCCCTGGTTTCCAGCGGCAGACGGAGCCTGCGGAGACGGACACTGTTAGCCTGATTGCTCATATTTACAGACTCATTCCACAGGTGGCTCTTTCCATTCAAACATCACAGAAGGCCACGGAAACTCAACAACTTATGCCTAGTGTGGGGTCAGAGTTCACCCTTGACTAATTGAGTTTGAGGACCCGTTTATTAATGTCTTATCTTAATTTTATCTTATTTTTTTAATCTTTCATGTTACACATTGTGTTGATTCAACTCTACTCAGAAAAACTGTTCAAAATGCCAAGTTTGAGTGCGTCCAAATCAGAGTTCATTCATAATTACAGTCTGAGGTCAAGTACCCCATTTCTAATGTACCGGGTAATTATTTTGTGACTGCACTTGTATTGTACTTAATTGTTAGCTCTATATTACTTCATTATTGTAAAACTGTCAAATAAATGTGGCTAATATAGTGTATTGTTTGTCTTTAAAAGCAGTGGAAAGTGCAGCGTTTGCATGAATGTCCAATTATGTTTTTAATTTGATTGGGAATTGGATGAAGGAAAGCATTTGTTTTGAAAGTTTTGCAACCCTGTTTTCACAATTTAGGAAACGTCAGAATAGTTTGAAATACTCATTTGAGTAATTTTCATTATTTATTTTAGCAATAAACATTAGATGAATATTATTTTTTTGTTTTGTTGCCATTCAAATTAATAATAAAAAATGAAGGACGATTTCTTCTCTCTAAAATTTTATGGAATGTTTGGAATGTCATGTTTACTAAGGAATGGTTTTATTTATTTGTTTGTTTTAATTTTTTATTAAACTTACAAAATTACATTTCCTCACATTTAGTTTTCTTTCTCTTCTCCATTCTTCTAGTTTTTGAATTTTTTATTTTTTTTGCCATTAAAATTCTAGGCCCATTTTTACAGAAGAAGATTAGGGCCAAGCAATAATAAAAAAATAAAACCATCTCGAGATTAAAGTTGTTAAATTTCGAGAAAAAAGTTGAACCAAAATGTTGAGAATAAACTCATTAAATTACGATAAAAAACTTGTTAAATTTCGAGAAAAAGGTCAAGATTAAATGTTGAGAATAAACTCATTAAATTACGATAAAAAACTCGTTAAATTTCGAGAAAAGTCAAGATAAAATGTTGAGAATAAAATCATTAAATTACAAGAAAAAAGTTGTTAAATTACGAGAACAAATTCGTTAAATTATGAGAAAAATGTCGTTAAATTTTGAGAAAAAAGTCGTTAAATTACAAGAACAAATTCGTTAAATTATGAGAAAAATGTTGTTAAATTTCGAGAAAAAGGTTGAGATAAAATGTTGAGAATAAAGTCATTAAATTACGAGAAAAAAGTCGTTAAATTACGAAAACAAATTCGTTAAATTACAAGAATAAATTCGTTAATTTAATTACTTTATTCTCAACATTTTATCTTGTCATTAAATTTCGAGAAAAAACTCATTTTTCTCATAATTTAACGAATTTGTTCTCGTAATTTAACAAGTTTTTTCCTCGTAATATAATGAGTTTATTCTCAACATTTTATCTCGGCTTTTTTCTCGAAATTTAACAACTTTAATCTCGATGGTTTTATTTTTTATTATTGCTTGGCCCTAATCCTCTTCCATACATTTTGCCTAAATTAAGCAATTTTAAAGTTTTTGAATGCTTATTTTTTCCTATAATTAAAAAAAAAAAAACATTTAGATTTAAAACATTTTTTTTTCTTTTTCACTTTTATGTTTTCTTTCTCTTCATTTTTCTAGTGTGTGGGTCTTTTTACCATTAAAATTAATAAAAAAAATATGATATTTTTTATTTTTAATAAAATAAAATATTAAAAAAATATAAAAAATATAAATAATTAAATTGATAATAAAAACGGATTTTGCCTAAATTAAGCAGTTTTAGAGTTTTTGAATGTTTACCCCTAATTTTAATTCTAGTTTTTTGAATGTTTAAATGGTACTTTATTTATTAAATCATTTTAGCACATTTGAATTAATTGCAAACTTAATTGCTTTTTAAGTGACCTTCCTAGTTTCTCAAAACCAAAAATTATTCAGTTTTGATATTTTTGATGTATTTTTACTAGTGGGTGCAGGACACTGTAGTTCATTTATGTACGTGAGGATACCAAAATAAAGTAAACTGTGACATATACCCAAAAATTATTCATTCAGAGGACAACCAGTAAAATTGATGAAGATTTAGAACCTGAAATTATTCAAACACTTTGACCTGACCATGTTTTTCTTAAGTGTTTTCTGAGATAATTAAGATGAATATTTTCTGACACAGTTTAACTCTGAGATCTTGTCATATTTTATTACCATTTTTTTTAAAACTATAGTGAATAAACTGTATTAATGAATGAAATGTTCAAGGTGTCTGAATACATTTTGGTTTGACTATGTAAACAAAACTATTCTGCTTTACATTTTGATTGATTGATTTTATTTTCAGTGGAAGTTTGCAACTTCTGAAATCAGGAACGAGTTTTAGATTTGTTCAGGCATCGATCTCAATCAAAACGAGCATGTGTGAACAAGTTCATCAGTGTTTGTGGCTTGTTTATGTCTTGATATCTGTGTCGATCTCTGTGTGAAAGTGGCTTGAAGCAGAAGGAAATTAAACTGGTTCTGGTGCTTTTCAATCATATCTGCTCGAGTCATCAGAGCCGGTTTCTCTCAGATGGTTTCTACAGCTGATTCCCGTGAGATTGCGTGTCTGAATCCTCTCTCTCTCTCTCTCTCTCTCTGCAGACAGTAAAGGGAAAGAGGCGGCCGCGCTGAAGGCTGACCTGTTACGTGCCAGAAACATGAAGCGTTACATTAACCAGCTCACAGTGGCAAAGAAGCAGTGTGAGAAGCGGATCCGGCTCCTCGGGGGTCCCAACTATGAGCAGCAGGAGGACGGAGCCCAGGATGAAGGGGACGGACCTCAGAGCCAACGGGTACAGATCCGAATCACACAAAACTGATTGATTTATTTCCTTCATCCTACAGTTGCCATGATTAGGAATAAACATTCTTAAGGTTCAGAGAGAAAGCAGTGGCTCTTAGGGAAAACATCTGAAATGCCCCAGAAGAAACACAAGTGTTTCTGGATAAATAACAGTCTTCTGGAGATGAAAGCAGTGTAATGTTTTCTAGTGAGCTCAAGTGCTTTTAATAATGCTTGATTTGTTTCTCGTCCTCTCACAGATACTTCAGTTCGAGGAGATCATGTCAAACTCAGTGTACCGGGAGCATTTCCGTGTCTACATGGAGCGCGTGGAAAAGAGGGCTCTGATTAGCTTTTGGGAGCTGGTGGAGATGCTCAAGAGCGCCAACAAGGTCAGACACACACTTCAGCACAACATCAAGCCTCGAGCTGAAGACCCCTCAGATTATGAGTGAAAGAGCCGCTGTCGTTAGTCCTGTTCGGACGGTAATTTTTTCTCATTGGGACGTCTGTAACATTTCATTTGCATGGCACATCGGTGATAAAACTCATGCGTTTGGATAATGATTTGTTCAGGAACGAGTGATCCTACAAACCTGGGAACGTGCTGATCAGTCACATGATTGTCAGCTGTAAAATTAATACATTTAATATTTTAAGTTGGCACAAAATGCAAGTCGCAATAATCTTTTCTGTATATCCGAGTGAAACGGCTTCTCAAACAAGAATAAATGTAGGGTGGGGAATGTCTGTGGGGAATTGATTGGATGGTTGTGGATTGCTATTGGCGGATCTCGTGTGAGTGACAGGTTGCCGCGCCCTCATCATAAGAGATGTTCGAGATGACATTATGACAATAATGATGTGCAAGAATAAGTCATATATATTAAATACTGCAATATTCCCAAAAAAGACAAGTTTGATTGCATGGTTATGTTAATTTAATAGTAGGAAAATAATATCCCATCTATTATTTGATTATTTAAATATCCTATTTAAAATAGAAAAAGTGACGCATTAAATGGTTTTCTGTTTTTCCATTTGCGCTCACATTGATTTTTAAAAATGTGGAAATTAGCAGAAATAAATGTAAACTCTTATTTACATTTGACCCGACTAGTAAAATTATTAGTTCTGCAAGCTCTAATTTATATAAATGTATATAATAAAAATTTAAAAATGTATTATATACCAAAATAATTGCCCATTTCAGAAGTTTACGTGATTTTGCACTTTTTTTGTGCATTATTTTAGTATTAAAAGTGATATTAATTTTTAATATTTATTAGGGCTGTCAAAATAACGCGTTAATCTCGATTAATTAATCTAAGAAAAAATAATGCAGATTAATCCATTCCGTACTGACCTTTGAACCTGGAGCCGTTCTAGCCACCATTCGACTGTAACATGAAGGAGGGAGACGAAAACGCGCTGGCGCTGCCAGGATCATTGGAACATTTACTTATAAATAACGGCCTGATGGAAGTGTTGATAAAAATAAAGTCGTCTGCAATGTCTGCAGCAAGGAATTTGCATATCACCGGAGTTCGTCCACTCTAAAGTAGGCTACCACATCAATGAAAAGCATCCAGGAGTTAACGTTAATCCGGAGGTACGACCTAGCACAACGTTAAAGTAGATATTTAAAGCTTTCTATAGAGATATTTCTCATGTCTCTGAGGCAAGCAACCTATAGGTTGAGTTTCGGTTCATTCATGTAAGATGCGTTCCAGTTCACGCGCCAGTGATCGCGCCGGCGCCTCCATGTCATGATTATATTTTCTGCTATATTTGCTGCTTATTTATTACATCCAGGTAATTGGTTGATGAAACATTGATTAAAATTAAGATATAAATTTTACAAAACAAAATTCACTTTAAAGAAAGGCTTTCTAGTGGCTTTCAACTTCATGAAGTGGTCCAAATCATGTCTGACATGTTCTTCCTGAAGCACTTTTGAATTTATTTCCTTAGCATATTAGGTCATATTGTTGATTGTTATGGCCATTATTTGAAGAGTGAAAATAATAATAAAAGAGTTTTTGAACTTGTGTCACTAATGCTGATTATTCATTGATTAATTTGAATTGAAATATTTAATACTTTCACAGCAAAAATTAGGTATGCGATTAATTTAGATTAATTAATCACAGAGTATGTAATTAATTAGATTAAAATTTTTAATCGATTGACAGCCCTAATATTTATATAAATTAGTGTTATCAAGTCAGTACTGAAATTTTAAAAATGTGACGATACCAGCATTTCCCCTAGCATTTTGAGTGCTGTTGAGCGGGTACTTAAACACCTCTGATTGGCTGTTGTGTTCATCAGTAATGTCTGTGATTGGCTACAATGATCAACACTTCAAAAACGTTGTATATAGACATCATTGACGCTCTTCACCGAGTGCTTACACAGATACACATAGGAGCGTTTGAAAGCAGGCGTATCTTTTGAGCATATGAACACAACGGCCAATTAGAGGTGTTTAAGAATCAACGGCGCTCAAAATCCCATGAGTAAATGCTTGTACATTTGCATATCGTCACAACACTACTATAAATGAATATTTAAAATGCATGCACATTACTACTGCGCGTAACATCGATTCCTTCTTGTAAACTCAGAAATGTGGATTTGGACAGAAATTGCCACATGACCTTGGTGTTTGTCAAAAAACAGAATTTTTTTTACAAGTGAAAGGAGAAAAACACTGACATTCTGGAATCGGACGGCAATAAAATCACAGACTAAGCCCTGTTAATTACATCATGTACCCATGAGAAACAATTACCGTCCGAATAGGCCTTTTGCCATATCTGAAAAGTGATTTTCCTGTCGCTCATGCCAATCTACTGTCCGGGCACAGTTGTTCATTTCCTAATTGGTCACTTAGGTGGCACTTTTAACGTTGGACCACAGAAATGCACACGGCTGAGAACCTCAACAACACATCAGCGTGTGACTCAAATAAATGTATAATCGTTTTGGCCCATTATGTCCAGCTGTGTTAAATTAGCAATTACCGGCACTGCCATTTAGCTGTGAGTGTCAGAGCTGAGTGAAATGTCTTTTTTCATCGTTCTGTGTGTCCTGGAAAACTTAAGAGGTCATCTATTCTGTGAGTCTGGAATATTATTTATTGTATGTAGAATAAAAACCAGGCTGTTTAGTGCTGCAGAATGTTGTCAGCTGATAAATCACTGAGGAGGCACGTTTGCTTCATTTCTGTGCAACAGCAGATTTGTAATAATCTGTTTATTGTTGTTGTCATATCTTGTTAACCGTTAGCATCTGTTCAGCATGAAACCAATGCAAACGAGTTAGATTAGCCATATGTTTTAATGTTAGTCAGTTCTGAACATAAATCTGTCACTGAAATGCAGAACGCTGAAGACCAAAACCGTTCACACTGTAGCTTTGCTCTATGAACCTTCAAGAGATAAACCAGCAAAACCTGCCAAGAATGTATCAGGGTCATATTTAATTAAAAAAATCAAAATTATATTCTGTTTGTTGAATATTAAGCCTATGTAATCACATTTTCTCCACAATTTAAATTACCATAATGTGAAAAATCTTGTTACAGTAATTAAAAAAAACAAAAAATAACTTATTTTTATTGTAATATATTTATACCAGTGTAGTTTTTGCTGTTATGCCATTAATTCATGAATGAGTGGTTATTTATTTTATTCTTTTTTTAATATTATTTATTATTACTGTTTTTTTATAGTGAAAAATTATTAATATATTCTGAAAATTATCAGTAAAAATGATAGAAATGACAAAAAAACTAAATATTAAAATATCCATACTCTATATATTTTGCACAAAATTAATAAATAAAAATAATGAATTATAATAATAATAATAATTTGCTATATATTGCTATATATATACAATTATTTGTTTGTTTTATTTATTTTTTTATTTTTTTGTATGGTAAATATAAAATATATTTAAATAAATTTTATAATATAATATAATATAATATAATATAATATAATATAATATAATATAATATAATATAATATAATATAATATAATATAATATAATATAATATGATATAATATGATATAATATGATAAATTTATATATATATATATATATATATAATACCTTTTAAAGAACAAGATAAAACAGTGTCTATTAGATGTCTCATATTGTCTCCTCTGCAGAATGAAGTGCCACAGCTGGTGGGAGAAATCTACCAGAACTTCTTTGTGGAGAGCAGGGAGATCCCAGTGGAGAAGGCTCTTTACAAAGAGATCCAGCAGACGCTGGTGGGGAACAAGGGGACAGACGTGTTCCACAGGATCCAGGGAGACGTGTACGAGACCATGAAGGAGCGCTATTACCCATCATTCCTGGTGAGCGACCTGTACGAGCGGCTCATTAAGCGAGAGGAGCAAAGGAGCAGCTCTCAGTCCAGCAGTGAGGAGAAAGACGACACCGTGAGTTAAAAGATGAGCTATTATACTTTCTTTAGTCTGTAATGTTGCTGTTAGAGCATGAAAAAGTCCCTCCAGCAGCAGTTCCTCTCTATGTCAGTGTTTCTGAACTCCCTGAAACGCCTCCATCTTGAGTTTCTTCACAATATTCCTCATTTAAATAATTCATATGCAGAATAAAGGGGCGGGGCCTGGTTGAGTTAGTTAGTAATGTGTTGAAACTGGAGGTTATGGTAAGGGGCGGGACATTTCCCAAATGACCAATCACAACACACTGATCCAGCCGTTACTGACAGACTGGGAAGAGAGGAGCTGCAACAATGGAGAATATGAGGAAAATAATCAACATTCAAGCAGGAAAACCTGTTCTAGTAGAGCCCAAAAACAACAACAAGACTCAGTCCTGATTTTCTTTGACTTTTCTTCTGTATTTCTGCGTCTTTAGTGTCATGTGATGGAAGGAGGGGACGTGGCGCTGGATGAAGGCAGCAAAGGCATCAACGAACAGGCTAGTTACGCCGTCACCAAACTACATCAGCTGTACGAGAGGCTGGAGTACAAACGCCAAGCCCTGGGCTCCATCCTAAACGCACCACGACCTGATAAAAAGGTGTGTATAATGTGAAATACTTCACTTTTATTTGAAACAATAATAAACAATACATTCAGACTAATTTATTGTGCATCAGACTCTTTACTTGTCTGTGATTGGCCAGTGCATCCATGTGATCAAGTGGAGCGTGGTAATCACCATGTTTATTTGTGCAGCCTTAATATATGCTAGTGTTTGTGGTCGGTGAGATGTCTCTTCTGCTTAGCAAGGCTGCTTTTATTTGATCAAAATACAGTAAAAACAGTGAAATATTATTATAATTTAAATCAGCTGTTTTCTATGTGAATATATAGTAAAGTGTAATTTATTCCTGTGTTTAAAGCTGAATTTTCAGCATCATTACTCCAGTCTTCAGTGTCACATGATCCTTCAGAAGTCATTCTAATATGATGATTTGCTGCTCAAGAAACATTTATGATTATTATCAATGTTGAAAACAGTTCATATTTTTGAGGAAACTGTGATACACTTTATTTTTCAGGATTCTTTGATAAACAGAAAGTTCAAAAGAACAGCATTTGTTAGAAATAGAAATCATCTGTAACATTATAAATGTATTTACCGTTGCTTTTGATCAATTTAAGAAGCATAATTCTTAATTTTAGTTAAACATTTGTGTCACATTCAAATTAATAGCACGCTATTTTTCATAACTGAGTTAAAGTACCTTAAGTTTGCTAAATAAATGAGTTATGTTATACAGAATAATATTCTTATTTCAGTTTATTTTGCAGTATTTCCTAATTAATTATTCATGTTTTAAAACAAGGTAGCAGGAAAAAAGCAGAAGCAAGAGCAAAAGTATTTTGCTAGCAAGATGACTCCAAAAATAAAAATAACAGTACTGTTTTTCCCCATTATCATCAGTAGTAATGACTCCGTCACTGTGGTCAAACCAGCTGCGGTCTGAATATAAACGGTCAAGCCATTCGTGACAAAAATATTGGTGTGAATTTCCCTTGAAAACCACGTAAACTCTAGATAAACCTGGACTGATGACATGCTTTCCATTTTACTTTTTGTAATAGAATGAAATCATTTTGGGAGTTTGATTTTGCACTAAAATAAAGATACGATAACTTCAAGCAGCATTTATGTATTTTGTCCCTGGTGCTGGTATGGACTACTGGAGTTTATCCAGCCTGTATTGTGGTTTGATTTAATGCATTAGTTGAGACAGGAATGATTTCTCCCCGTGTTGAGAGCTCAGGGTCAGCGCTTCCCTTCTCCTCCAGAGCTGTGGCTTCTGTCTGCTTTCAGATGAAGCTCCAGTCGCAGGTCTCTGACCCTGACAGGCTTCTGATGCACTGCCACTCATCAAAATGTCTTTCTTGTAGATCGTGTCACTACTGAAGGAGGAAATCTGCACCATGGAGAAGGAGCACAGCGACCTCCAGCTGCACATCTCACGGACGGACTGCTGGTGTGAGAACCTGGGCACCTGGAGAGCCGTCGTCAACACCGCAGAGGTCCGTCCTGAACACTGTTCTGGGTTCGAAACGGGTTTAGATCTATCAACAGTGTCTGTGGCATAATGGAGAGTAGCACAGAAATTAGATTTAAACCGTTCAAGCGACACAAGACAAACGAGAACAGGCTGTGTGTCAATGTTGAGTCTGTGTGACACACAAAACGTGCATCAGTATCGTTCTCTTTCACACTTGAACAAACAGGTTTGTAGTAAGATCAGTCGACAGTCACGTGACTGAAAACTATGAATTATACACAGAATTATGCCAAAATGCCCGTTTTGTTGAGTATCCTCAGAAGAGCAGTCTTAAGTGAGTTCAATAACATCTTAAATGAACTTAAAGAGTTGTGAGGAAATGAGATGAGCATCATGTTCGGCAGCGGCAGCTCTTAAAGTGACAGCAGCCTAATAAACCAGTTGCTGTGATGAAGTCTGTCATTAATGTTCATCAAAGAACAAAGATAACAGAGAAAATCGTAGCTTTATTAAGGATTAATCTATATTTCATTAATAATTTATGCAGTGAAGACTGTAAAGTGTTTGATAACTTAAGTCAATTTCTGTATATTCTGTACAGGTAGGAAGGACACAGGTAAATATGACATTCCTTATAATGGGTTTATGTGAAGATTGTTTTGAGTTCACTTAAATTTAAAGGCTAATAAATGTTGAAATTGATAGCTTTCAGTTATACTGTAATGTTGAATTTCTACAGTTAATGTTTAAAAAAAATCAATTTCATAGAGACATCAGTACAGTGAATCTGGCCTTCATTCATATAAATATGCCATTATAGACAGATAGATAGATAGATAGATAGATAGATAGATAGATAGATAGATAGATAGATAGATAGATAGATAGATAGATAGATAGATAGATAGATAGATAGATAGATAGATAGATAGATAGATAGATAGATAGATAGATACCAGTATTTCACTAGCTGACAAAATAATAAGCACTAGCAGGTTTTTATTTTTAAATTATCAGTAGTAAAAAACTCAATTTAGTCACTGCGGTCTGAAGATAAACGGCCAAGCCAGTCTTGACAGAAATAGTGGTGTGAACTTCCTTCGAAAACCACATATTAAAACTGTACGTTAGACTGCTGTAGATGAAACTAGACTGATAAATGATGTCTGAATGACCTGTTTTTATTTTTGTACTTTTTGTAATAGAAAGCATCAATTTTTAGGAGTTTTATTTAGCGCTGTAATATTACTGGGAGAAACACTTACTAACCTTGTCTATGTAAAGTTATATCTAATTTTTCACTGTCATCATGACCATGTTAATCTGGTAAATCTGGTAATCCTGAAAAACCTGGTGACTTTCACATGCTGCATGCAAACATACCAGAAAGGGATGTGAAGTAACTTTCAGTAAAGTACAGTTTATACACAGTTCACTCCAACCACAGGAATTACATCAGTGATGTTTCACTTCAGAAGCACGATTGAGACACTTTACAGATGAAAGAAAGCATTGTTTCCGGAACATTCTCTTATCACACAGTGCAACACTGTAACATTCTAACGTCGCTGTTACTGTCAGCTGTTACACTGAGATAAGTGATCGCTATAGCAACACATTGTAACATCATTTGCTTGATTCTCTGTTTCAACATTCTTTCCTTAAAGGAACAATGATTAATTTCCTGTGTGTTTGAATCTGTTACAAACACTGTCACAGTCCACAGTAGATCAAACACAGTCCCTTTAATCATTCCATCTGTTTAACTTCAGTCATAAACCGTGTCAATGCTCTTAGACGAATTTTCCAGGTTGTTTTTAAGATATTCCATCGATCTATGTGAGGAACAAACTAAAAAATAAAAAATCTGTTTTATTTGGATCGTTGGCATGTTTAAATCTCCACTGGCTTTTAAAAAGAAGCATTTCTGTCATTTTTCTTCTCCAGTCTTTTTAATTAACCGTCGATGTTCTGTGTAAGTAAACAGATGGTTGTGAAGAGCCCATCAATAGTTTTAATGCTCTGATAATTAACAGTGCACCATTTGCATATTTCTGCTCAAGAGTGAGTCATTCGTTTAGTAGCGATTTATCTGTTAATTGGCTGTAAAATGACACACGGTTTTTAAGTCCATTGCTTCGTGTTGTTGTTTTTTCAGGAGATTCAATCCAAACAAATGAAATGCTTTACCCCAAATGTCTGCTAAATGAATAAATGTAAATGTGGAGTTTTAAAATATATGGTATTTGACTAAAATTCATTAGATTAAATTAATTATTAAACATAAATTATTAAAAATGTGCATTTATAGTATATATATATATATATATATATATATATATATATATATATATTTATATATATAGATTTTTTTTTTTATTATGTATGTACATACATAATATATATATATATATATATATATATATATATATATATATATATATATATATATATATATATATATATATATATATATATATATATATATATATTATACGTTTATATATATATATATATAAACGTATATAATTTATTATGTATATATATAAGTTCAGAAATCAATGTTAAGTGGTCTCTTAATTTTTTCCATAGCTGTGTATATATATATATATATATATATATATATATATATATATATATATATATATATATATATATATATATATATATATATATATAATATATAATATAATATGCTTAATTAAAAAAAATAAGCATAATTTAGAAAAACCATTAAACATCATATATACATATAAGAACTTTCATATAGTTTTATTGTTAAATATCATTGTTTTAGCATCTTCATTTGTATGTATGTATATTTGGCAGGCCTCTGAGGAGAATGGAGAACAGATGGCGTGTTACTTCGTAGCCGTGAGCCTTTCTGAAGACGACGACTGCAAGAACAACCGCTGGACCGTGACCAGGAAGCTCACAGAGTTTCAGGCTTTGCACAGGAAGTTGACGGAGGTACAGCTGATATTTCTGCTGCCACACCTCTAACGTGTGATATCACATGCTGGCACGCCGTCTAAAAGACCACTGATCTGTGGCGGCCCTCGCCGTGTTGCCGTGGCAACGCAGTGACTCATGGTGGTGTTGTATATTATTAGTTCTGATAGAGATTATGCATGACAGAACACAAACCGCAGGCCGATGCTTCTGATCCGCTCTTTATCTTTTGCAGTGTTTTCCGTCACTCAAGAAAGTCCAGCTTCCCTCACTCAGTAAACTTCCCTTCAAATCCATCGACCAAAAATTCCTCGACAAATCCAAAAATCAACTCAACACGTTTTTACAGGTGAGTCATGTTGTAGCCAGACTTTTGACTGTTCGCTTGAAAGAAATGTCTGTAGACTGAAATTCTGTGTCTAGAAACGTAATGTTGTTTCCTCTAGAGCTTCATATAAGAGCTCAACAGTCTCTCAAACTGATTTCAAAATCTCTCCATAGGGTTCAATTCAACTATTGAAACGTGCCGTCGGGTCCAAAAGGAGAAATTTTCGCCTCGTATTCTCATTATATACATCTGAATGTGTTCTGTGTGGCTACAGTTCAGTTATGATGTCACACTCTAAAGAATGTGCAGTTAAAAACAAACAAACATGAGAGATTGTAAATACTTCTGCAAATAGTAACTGACTTGCTTTTGAATTTTTTATTATCCATTTAAGTTTTTTCTGTCATCCCACACATTTTTTTAAAAAAAATTTTACCAGGTGCAAAATTTAAAATGAATTTGTGTTTTCTTAATTTGACCTAAACAAAATGTGCCTTTTCATTAAAAAGACTAAAGTGTGGCATTTTTAAACATTTTAATGATTTTTATGATCTTATATGGTTTAGGTGTAAATATTAATAACATTTCAAAACAAAATATATAAATATATTATTATGACAATATTAATTTCTAATTTAAAGCATATTTGACTTCTGTAAACGGTCACAGACTTGCTTTTGATTTTTCTTTTGTCAATTATTTTTTTTGGTTTTTAATCACCACATAATAACTCTTACATAGAAGACTATTTCCCAGAATGATTTCAAATATATTGTTTCCAAGTACAAAATCTGATGAATTTAAAATGAATTTTTGCGCCATGAATATGAGTTTTCTTCATTTGACCTGAACAAAATGTGCCTTTTCCTAAAAAAGACCAAAATATGTGATATTTTGAAACACTTAAAGGGATAGTTCACCCAAAAATTAAAATTATCCCATGATTTACTCTCCCTCAAGACATCCTAGGTGTATATGACTATCTTCTTTCAGACAAACACAAGCTGAGATAAATATTAAATAATATCCTCTTCTCAGCTTTATAATGGGAGTGAATGGGGCTCCTGATTTTGAAACCCAAAAAATCACATCCATCCGTTATAATATAATAAGGCCTTCTGAAGCAAAGCCATGGATTTTTGTTAGAAAAATATCCATATTTAAATCTTTATAAACTAAAATAGCTTCCAGCAGACAGCCTTACACATCGATTTTCAGTGGAAGAGTGACCTCTGACCCGACACATGACGACGTGCAGAGGAGCAAAACAAAACACTGGTCATGAATTAAGGTGCGGTCACACTGCACTTTTCATTCCTTTGACTTCCATTCATACGGATGCAAATGCATCAGACAAGATACGCAAGCTCAATGTGAAAAGTTTTGCATTTTGCTGCGTTCCAAAGTATGGTGAACTCTGACCTGCGAATTCGCATCACGCGACGTGACTAGTAGAAGATCGATACGTCATGGCGTGACCCCTTGGCTAAATTAAAAGAACAATATTTTTTGTATTTACTGTATATTTTTACACTTTGAATGTATTACTATTTGTTATATTCATGTTTATAAAAAGATGCTGCAGAGCGTGACGTCATATCACGACTGTTAGTGTCCGAAGAAGCTTTGCATGCTCAAAGTCTAGTGTAACTGTGACGTCAGAAGTCAAAAATTATCATTTTTAAAGAGAAATATCAGAGGAGCTTGAGTTGGATTACTTTTAGGATGGATGTATTTTTTTGGACTTCAAAATCAGGAGTGCCATTGTGAGTAAATCATTTTTGGGTGAACTATCCCTTTATTGACTTTAATGGTCTATTTTATGGTTTTCAGTAAATATTAATAACATTTTAAAAGAAATGAAGCTTCACTGCTTAATTATACATATACTATTATATAAACTCTACAAATAGTAACCAACTTGCTTTTGATTTTTTATTTTTTTTTTGTCCATTTAATTTTTTTCTGTCATGCCACAAAATTGTTTTCCAAAATGTTTTCATTTTTTTTCTACCAGGTGCAAAATTTAAAATGATTTTGAGTTTCTTAATTTGACCTAAACAAAATGTGCCTTTTCATTAAAAAGGCTAAAATATGTGGCATTTTTAAACATTATTTTAATGACGTTTATAATGTTTTATGGTTTATGTGTAAATATTAACTCTAAACTCTACAAATTTATTTATTTAATTTTTTATTTATTTAATTTTGGGGCATCTATACTACATCCTGACATTTTCTAAATTAAGCCCCACAAAAATATCAAAATGACCTTTTGGGTCACAGTATATTGTCACGTATCTGTTATTGATTGCCTCTTTTTTCCATTTATCACATCAGCTGATATTGGATATTTAATAACTTCTGCCTATTTTAAGGCATAGGTCATCATTTAGCACTAATTTAATGAGATAAGGATAGATTATGGCAAATATTTAACCCTTTAAGAGCAAAGCAAAGCAAATCGTACACTTTCCTGTCTGTCAAACAGTTTATCAGAGCTCTTTCAAGTTTGTATGTGCCCAAAGTCCTTCATTAACACATCGCATACTCCATTTCCCAGCATGCAATGTACTTTGAACAGGACTGTGTTCTTGCAGTATGTTTGTGTGTGTCTGGCCTCATTTGATTCAGGCCTGTGATTTAGAGATTATTTCAAGATTCATGAAGTTTTAGTTTGTGTGTGTGTGTTTCCTCTGTAGAAAGTGTTGACAGACGAGCGCATGTGTCAGAGCGAGGCGCTGTACGCGTTTCTCAGTCCGTCACCAGAGTACCTGAAGGTCATCGACATCCAGAAGAAATCCTCCTTCTCTCTCGCATCCTTCCTGGAGAGATTGCCGGGAGACTTCTTCTCACACCAGGAGGTACACACACACACACACACACACACACACACACACACACACACACACACACACACACACACACACACACACACACACACACACACACTCACACACTCACACACTCACACTAAAAAGAGTGACATAAGCATGATCATCCACCAAATAATGATCACACAGAGCATCAGAGATTTGAGACTGATGTGTGTGTGTGTGTCAGGATGAAGCCGAGGATGACAGTGATCTCTCGGATTACGGCGATGAGACGGACGGGAGGAAGGACGCGCTGGCGGAGCCCTGCTTCATGCTGATTGGAGAGATCTTTGAGCTCAGGGGCAGTGAGTACAACACACTGCTGAAACACTCACTGTCGCCACGGTGATGAAATGAGTGTGACCGCGCGTCTGTGGGTGTGAAACTGTTTGACCGCAGGACCGTGTGACTGATGTTTCTCTCACTGTCTGTTTCTAAAGGCAGATGTTGTTTTGAAGAGCAGGGTTATGATCGCTGACTAAAAACATTTCTGTTGTTTGAAAAACTTTAAGTAAATGAAAATTAGAAATGTTGCATTGGCAATAAACTGAAATAAGCACTAAAATGAAGTGGAACTTAATTTAACTTAAATTAAACCTAAATAGAAATAAGAAAAAACAAACACAATTTTTTTTCTGTCATTAAAAAAAAATAAAAAACTGGTGCAAAATTTAAAATGAATTTGAGTTTTGCTATTTGACTTAAAAAAAGCTAAAATATGTGGTATTTTTTTAAACATTATTTTAATGACGTTTATAATCTTTTATGGTTCTCTTGTAAATATTAATAACATTTTAAAACAAAATTACTTCACTGCAATTAAACAAACTCTACTAATGCCAACATTTATTAATTCTAATTTCAATGTAAAGCATATTTGGCCAGGTGCAAAATTTAAAATGAATTTGTGTTTTCTTAATTTGACCTAAACAAAATGTGCCTTTTCATTAAAAAGGCTAAAATATGTGGTATTTTTTAAACATTATTTTAATGATGTTTATGATCTTTTATGGTTAACGTGTAAATATTAATAACATTTCAAAACAAAATATATAAATATATTATTACGACAATATTATTTTCTAATTTAAAGCATATTTGACTTCTGTAAACGATCACAGACTTGCTTTTGATTTTTCTTTTGTCAATTTGTTTTTTAATCACTACATAATAACTCTTACATAGAAGACTATTTCCCAAAATGATTTCAAATATATTGTTTCCAAGTGCAAAATCTGATGAATTTAAAATGAATTTTTTAGCCATGATTATGAGTTTTCTTCATTTGACCTGAACATTGGCAATAAACTGAAATAAGCACTAAAATGAATAACTAAAATGAAAATAAATTAATAAAAACAAACAAAAAACTAATAAATTGACAAAAGCACATAATAAATTACTAAAAGTGAGTGCTGTCAAATGATTAATCGCATCCAAAATAAAAGTTTGTTTGCATTTTTATATACATGTGTGTACTGAGTATATTTATTATGTATAAATACATATACACATGCATGTATATATTTAAGAAACATTTACATGTATATGTGTGTGTGTGTGTATATAATGTAATATATTATTATTATTATTCTTTTTGTTAAATATATATACATGTATGTGTAAGTGATATTTTCAGACATGACACATTGTGTCAGAGCATGTCATCATCATTGAAGGTGTGATGCTTTCTAACACCGCTCGTGTGTTTCTGTCTGCAGTGTTTAAGTGGGTGAGGAAGACACTAATTGCACTAGTTCAGGTCACGTTTGGACGGACTATAAACAAGTAAGCATTAATGGATGGATGTAATGGAAACTTGCAGGATGAGCACACTGAGTTTGTCCTTCCGTCTCTTCCTCTGCAGGCAAATCAGAGACACTGTAAACTGGATCTTCAGTGAGCAGATGTTGGTTTACTACATTAACATATTCCGGGACACGTTTTGGCCCAACGGAAAGCTGGCACCTCATAACAAAAGCCGTTCGGAGAGCGAACGCAAAGAAACCAAGGAGAGGGCGCAACAGAAGCTACTAGATAATGTTCCAGGTGAGCGGAACATGGATTTAAATCTGATGAGTCCAGTGGGAATTTCAAAAACCCACAGGAAGAACATTTCTGCAGGATGAGGATCTGCTGTTTGCCTTTCATGTTTTGTCAGGATTACAGTAATTGTGAGGTGGAAATTCAGAGTTTGGGAGCTGAGTTTTCCTGTAGCTCAGTGGTTAGAGCATGGCACTAGCAATGCCAAGGTCATGGGTTCGATCCCAGGGATTGCACATATTTAAAAATGTATAGTATAATGCAATGTAAGTCGCTTTGGATAAAAGCGTCTGCCAAATGCGTAAATGTAAACACTAATGTGGCTTTATTGATGATGACAGCAAAATACCTCATCAGTACATGAATGCACCTCTAGATGCTCTTGAAAAATACTGAACAGTGTCATTTTATAATTATTTATATACTATTATAGTATTAATGAACATTTTGAATTAGCTTTTTTATATCTTCAGTTTTCATTTTAATTTTTTTATGGAAGCTTGTTTCCGCCAAGAAATAAAAAAAACAAAAACAAAAAAACTGCAACTTTTTATTTCACAAATCTGAGAGAACTTCAGATTCAGTGTTTTTTTCTCAGAACTGTGACTTTATATCTTGCAGTTTAGAATTGCAAGACATAAACACAAAATTCTGAGAAAAAAGTCAGAATTTTGAGATGAAAAAGTTGCAATTACCTTTTTTTTTTAATTCCCTGGCAGAAAAAACTTGCATAGCTTTTCTCGTTTTTATTAGTTTGTTTTATTTTTTAAAATGTATTTTTATGTCACTTTTAGTAATTTTAGTAACTTAAACTTATTTTATTTCAGTTAGTTGTCAAGTCAACATTTCTCTAAACTTTTTTATATATATATATATAAAATATAAAAAAAATCACAAACAACCTTTAAATGGTTAAAGCCACTGCTGTTTTCATCATTAATTGTTCATTCTGAACTTCTAATATGAGTAAATAAGAGTGACAAAAACATGTTTTTTGCAAGTTGTAATCATGGTAATTCCCATCGCACCATTATTTTACTTTATTATACTGATGTCTAAAGTAGGGCTGTCAAAAGTACCGATTTCAGTACCAAGGCTGTACTGAAATTTTAAAAAAGTGATGAAACCGGCATTTCTCCCTAGCATTTTGAGCGCTGTTGAGCGGATTCTTAAAGACCTCTGATTGGCTGTTGGGTTCACGCACTCAACAGATACGCCTGCTTTCAAACGCTTGCAAACTGTGTGAAGGCGCTGAGCTGTATAATGACTGTTGCATAATCCCAGCGCTGCTGTCTGTGCTTTAATGTTAATCAAATAACAAAAGATCGCACACTATTCTTGCGTAGTGGACCTCATCCAAATGATGACTAAAACTTTACTGATGTTTTATTAATTTTTTTGCGTCGGTTTTTACTCCAAACATAATCACCATAAGAGCAAAACGAGAGGTGCACATTAAAATCTCTCTCTCCGTTGCATTATCATCAACACACAGCGAATTACACAAAATTATAACTAACAGTAAACAAAAACATACAGATCTCACGCTTTATCAGGGGATGCTTAATAAACTGGCAAACTTTAAATCTGCAAAATATCTCTGAAGAACTGCCTGCTCTCCATGTCATTACCCATATATCTCCATAGACTAGAACACCCATCAAAATAAGAGTCCCGCCTTAGTAAAGGAGATGCATATTTAAACTTACTAAAAATAATCTTCTAATTAGTTTTTGTATACATTTTAATAATCACAATAAAGTCTGTTACAATAAAGGATTAATATGTATATAATCTATACAGTGAAGAATATGCAGTGTTATTTTACATGTGTCTACTTTATTTCTGTAGCTACCTGAACACTTTTAAACTGTTTCATATGAATCTTTGTTCTGTTGTCTGTATGTAGGCCTGCTGAAAGTTAAATGGATCAAATCCATGTTCATTAGAAATTATTTGATGATGCATCAATAAACATGCTAGTATATTTTAATGCAGGTGTTTTTGAACTTTGCTGATTTAAAACATGATCAAAATACTATTTTGATGACAAAATTTCAAAACACAGGAAGTGACAAACATCGTATCAGCTAATAATTGTTTGTTAAAATCGGTATCAGCCCCAAAAAATCCTATCGCTGCATCCCTACTATTTACAACATGTTTTTGAAGCATTGATCATTGTGGCCAATCACAGACATATCTGTTGAGCGTATGAACACAGTGGCCAATCAGAGGTGTTTAGGAATACAGCGTTCAAAATGCTAGGAGGAAATGCTGGTATTGTCACATTTTTTAAATTTCAGTACTGAAGTCAGTACTTTTGACAACCCTAGTCTAAAGGTAGTACTAGCTAGTTGACTGTTTGCAAATATGATGTTTTAGTTAGTCTAAATTACTACAAAACTACCTAACCCTGTAGAGATGGTTTATTTCATGCTAAAATGCGAAGCTGTTAATATAAAAGGTTTCGTGGCAGTTTCTGCCTGCGTGGTGCTTTTTAATTAGAGCGGGACACTTAAAACACACTCCAGAGAGAGCAATTACAGCAGGCGCTCTGAACAGAGACTCAGCAGCATTAAAGCTGCACAATTCAATCTTTCTGAGACTGTGGAATATGATCAAAAAAGGTTGTTCTTGTCGTTCAGATGCACTTCAGAATCTGGTGGGGCAGCAGAATGCCAGATACGGGATCATCAAGATCTTTAATGCACTTCAGGAGACCAGAGCCAACAGACATCTTCTCTACGTGAGTCGCCCTGCATTAACCCTGCTGCTGTTTATTTATATCTCAGGCTTTCACTCTGTCAGCTGACGCTCTCATTTCTGCTTTCTGAAAACACACATTTGGGTTTAAAACGGAGAACGAACCTGTCGAGCTTTATTCACAGTTCATTTGAGGACCAGATGAAGATTGAGCTTGTTTACTTTCTTAATTAAAGTCTCTTGTTTTTGCACACAATTCATCAGTGCACGTTACTCAGAGGAAATGTATTGTGTTAACTTTCTCTGCCTCTGAAACAACTTTTCTACTAATAAAGGACATGTGGGTAGGGAAAATTTTTATTTTAATAATTTTAGTATATTTTATGTTTTATATATATATATATATATATATATATATATATATATATATATATATATATATATATATATATATATATATATATATATATATATATATATATATATATATATATATATATATATATATATATATTATATATATATTATATATATTATATATATATTATATATATATAATATATATATATATATATAATATATATATATATATATATATATATATATATATATATATATATATATATTATATATATAATATAGGGGTGTAACGGTACACAAAACTCACGGTTCGGTACGTACCTCGGTTTTGAAGTCACGGTTCAGTACAGTTTTCGGTACAGCAGGTGGAGAGAAAACTAAACATAAAATTGCTTTTTTTTATTATTAAACAGAGGTTTACTGAACAAATTGTGTTTTTGTCTTTAAATATATTAAATTAAATTAAAACTAAAAGTTTCTTAAGGATAAAAAAATGATCTCTGCTAATGCTATAAATGTAGGAGCCCTAACTTGAAAGAAGCCCAAACTATTAGCCTAAATTCAATTGCTTTTTATTTTTAGATAAAATAATCAACACTCAAATAACAAATTGTATGCAAACCTGTAAGCTGCACCTAAGGCAGTTTTTGCATTAACTTCTAAATGTTTTTACTCCAATTCGTTGTTGAAATATAATCATTTCTACACAGTGGCGTTATTTTAACATCAGATTTATTTAAACATACATTAAATAGCCTAATCAGGA
The DNA here is from genome assembly GCF_024489055.1 of Chanodichthys erythropterus. Classification (NCBI taxonomy): domain Eukaryota; kingdom Metazoa; phylum Chordata; class Actinopteri; order Cypriniformes; family Xenocyprididae; genus Chanodichthys; species Chanodichthys erythropterus. Next base: position 36,444,871 of record NC_090221.1, read on the forward strand.
TATCACTAAAAGATTAAGTAAAATAATGAATATATTGGCTAATATAGTGCATATATTAAGCGAAAGAGTTCATTGCTCTAGCGAACTAACAAGCTGTGAACACTGAATGGCTTTTCTGAGGTAAATGCATCATGACATATTGTTGAATACGGACGCTTTCATTGATGTCTTTCCACCGTTGAAACACTGAATGAGCGATTACATGAGATATGACCGTTTCAGTAAGTTGTACTGAATCTTGCAACATACCTTCAGATGTTCTTTCATGTTTATTCTGTAACTAGTATTAAGGAGGAAGAGATGAACACATTCACTTGCGCTCCGCGCTCGCGCTGCCGGTTGAACTGAGGCGCCTGTACAGTGATCTGTCACCCCACATCAAAGCACGTCAAAATGGCATTTTCTGTTTAAACTTCATGATTTCGTGGACAGAATTTGAAGGATGACACTTTGTTTCTTATTTTCTTATATTTAACAAAACGCAGAGCTTATTGCGGTTATTGGTGTTGAATATTGGTTGCAATGTAATGCTTCGGTACACACGTGCACCGTACCGAAAGCCCTGTACCGAAACGGTTCGGTACAAATACGTGTACCGTTACACCCCTAATATAATATCTTAAAATATACTTGCAATAAATTACTATTTATATGACTTTTATACGACTATTAAAATAAAGAAAATTGTAAGTTTATTACAAATAATATAAATATACATAAATCTCAAAAAAGGCTTAAAATATATATATTTAAAAGAACAGCATTAATCTGAAATAGAAAGCTTTTGTAACATTATATACACTACTGTTCAAAAGTTTGAGGTCGGTAAGAATTTTTTTTTTTACAGAAATAATTAATATTTTCATTCAGCAAGGATGCATTAAATTGATCAAAAGTGACAGTAAAAACATTTGTTACAAAAGATTCTATTTTAAGTAAATTCTGTTCTTTTGAACTTTCTATTCATCAAATAATCCTGAAAAAATGTTACACAACTGTTTTCAGCATTGAAAATAATCATAAATGTTTCTTGATCCTTGATTTCTGAAGGATCATGTGACACTGAAGACTGGAGTAATGATGCTGAAAATTCAGCTTTGATCACTGGATATAAATTACACTTTACTATATATTCACATAGAAAACAGCTGATTTAAATTCTAATAATATTTCACAATATTACTGTTTTGCATTTTTAATCAAACATATCTTTGCAATGGAGAAAATGACGGGGATGTTTACTTTTGGTAGCCTACGTTTTCATTGTAATGTCACATTTTTAAGTTAAATTCATTGCACATGGTGTTTCATAAATCCACATATATAGTTTACTCCTGGTATAGACTGAATATGTTTTCAAATGTTGAGCTTTAATATAAAAGCAACATAACTGCTATGATCCAGTTTTCCAGGGTTCTCCAGATCTGGAGCCAGTTGCATAAACAGTTTAAACTAGTCGTACAAGTTACTCATCATTTTCAGTCAGATTTTTTTCTTCTGTCAGTTACATAAAAAAGTAGATTGGCCTAATTTGATAGCGAAAATTAAGACTGATTACCCCTAACTAGATCTTGAGATGCTGTCTTAACATAATGGCTGTGTTCATGCGACTGGGTCTAGGTTTCATTAAATGATACTGTAGCGCCATCTAATGGTGGAATGAAGAAGAGAGATGATTCATGTATTGATGAGTTTTCTCTCTTTGTGTTTAGATCTTGTTGGAGATGCTCCTTAAAGAACTCTATCCTGAGCTGAGCGTCGACGCCGTACAGGCCTGAACGTCATCAGAGGCTCGTGATGTTTCCCTCTAATGTGCTGGAAGGATCTTTTATTTCTGAACCACTTGACTCTGTAGTGCTGGATCTAGAAGCGTCAGGCTTCTTGAGCGACATGAATATATGTTTGTGTTTTAATCTGTTCTTGTGTTTTTGGAGGAACAGGCCCGGTCCACTGCCAGCTGTCATATTCCGCTTTTCTCTCTTTTGTTTTCTTCTGGGGGTTTTGCTCTGTAATGTGAATAACAGTGGAGTGAGTGTAAAAAGAAGAAGCCAGTCCTCTGTAAACTCCCTACATATTATTGTGACCATTATGAAGGCTTTTAATCGTGCAATATGTCATGTACAGTTATTGTGAAGGTTCTGTTTGTGATATTATTATTATTATTGTTATTATTATAGAATTTTATTTTTACCAAAAATAGGCTAGAGCATTTATAAGCAATAAATTGCAAAAGAAGATCTGTCATGTGTCATGTCTTTAATAAAATATTAAATGCATTCATTAAAATGCAATTCCTATCTTGAACTTGAATACAATTTGTTAGTTTACATTTCTAAATTATACTAATTTTTTTGTTGTTGTTGCTTTCTTCTTTTTTGACTTATTTTTTTTGTGTCAAAAAGTCAAAAATACCCTGTTGATGTAATTATACCTGTAATGATTTCAAAGAAAAAATCTAAAAAGTAGTTATGTGGTAGTTTTAACATATTTTCTGGTTTATAATGTTCATTAAAAAATATGTTTGAAAACTCTTTGAAAATAATTTGTGTACACACATATTCAAGGAAATAAAATTGACTTGAATATAAAGATTATATTTATAAGAAGTTGGCACATTTTAAACTAGATTTTTGCAAGATTTTCCTTTGTATCATCATTATATCACATTGAAATCATACTAAACTTCAGTGAGATTAAATGAGTGATTATTGTTGCACGTGTGATTCATATCCTGCCGTGTACGACGTCCATTTGTAACTCCTGACAGATCTCCGGATCGATCCTGGCAGCCTGATGGAAGGGAAATGAGAGAAATCAGACAACTATCTAAGGTACCACTACCTCTGAATGTCACATCTTCTATTCTATAGTCAGCTTTATTTCTATAGTGCTTTATACAGTACAGATTGTTTCAAAGCAACTCTTTCTTATTGTAATTGTGTTTATATTCCCCAATTAAATTTTTTTATCGTAATTGCGAGATCAAATCCAACAATTTTGACTTTTTCATTGCAATTGCACAATTCAGACTTTATCATAATTGCAATTTTTATATCCCACAATTCAGATTTTTTATCATAATTGCGAGTTTATATCCCGCAATTGTAATTTATCGTAATTGTGAGTTTATATCCCACAATTCTGACTTTATTGCAATTGCGCAATTCAGACTTTATCATAATTGCGAGTTTATATCTCACAATTCTGACTTTTTATTGCAATTGTGCAATTCAGACTGTATCGTAATTGCGATTTTATATCCCACATTTCTGACTTTTTATCGTAACTTTGTTTATATCCCACAATTCAGACTTTATCACAAGTTTATTTCTCAGAATTCTGACTTTATAAATTGCAATTCTGACTCACTATTGTGAGTTTATATCCCACAATTCTGACCTTTTTATTGCAATTGTAAAATTCTAACTTTTTTTCAATCATAATTGCGAGTTTATATTCTGCGATTATGACTTCTTTTGCAGAATTGTGAGAGATAAACTTGTATTTGCTATTTAAGAGTTTAAATCCCTACAATTCTGACTTTTTAATCGTAATTGTGTTTATATTCCACAATTCAGACTTTTTATCGTAATTGTGAGTTTATATCCCACAATTCTGACTTTTTATCATAATTGTGAGTTTATATCCCGCAATTCAGACTTTTTACTGTAATTATGAGTTTATATCCCACAATTCTGACTTTATTGCAATTGCGCAATTCAGACTTTATCATAATTGCGAGTTTATATCCTGCAATTCAGACTTTATCATAATTGCGAGTTTATATCCTGCAATTCAGACTTTATCGTAATTGTGAGTTTATATCCCACATTTCTGACTTTTTATCATAATTGTGAGTTTATATCCCGCAATTCTGACTTTTTATCATAATTGTGAGTTTATATCCCGCAATTCAGACTTTTTATCGTAATTATGTTTATATCCCGCAATTCAGACTTTTTTATTGCAATTGCGCAATTCAGACTTTATCGTAATTGCCAGATTCAATCCCACAATTTTGACTTTATCGTAATTGCGAGTTTGTATCCCGAAATTGTAATTTATCGTAATTGTGAGTTTATATCCCACAATTCTGACTTTATTGCAATTGCGCAATTCAGACTTTATCATAATTGCGAGTTTATATCCTGCAATTCAGACTTTATCATAATTGCGAGTTTATATCCTGCAATTCAGACTTTATCGTAATTGTGAGTTTATATCCCACATTTCTGACTTTATCACAAGTTTATTTCTCAGAATTCTGACTTTATAAATTGCAATTCTGACTCACTATTGTGAGTTTATATCCCACAATTCTGACCTTTTTATTGCAATTGTAAAATTCTAACTTTTTTCAATCATAATTGCGATTATGACTTTTTTTGCAGAATTGTGAGAGATAAACTTGTATTTGCTATTTAAGAGTTTAAATCCCTACAATTCTGACTTTTTAATTGTAATTAATTGTGTAATTAATTTTTAATTGTGTTTATATTCCACAATTCGGACTTTTTTAATTGCAATTGCGCAATTCAGACTTTATCATAATTGCGAGTTTATATCCCGCAATTCAGACTTTTTATCGTAATTGTGAGTTTATATCCCACAATTCTGACTTTATTATAATTGTGAGTTTATATCCCGCAATTCAGACTTTTTATCGTAATTATGTTTATATCCCGCAATTCAGACTTTTTTATTGCAATTGCGCAATTCAGACTTTATCGTAATTGTGAGTTTATATCCCACAATTCTGACTTTTTATCATAATTATGTTTATATCCCACAATTCTGACTTTTTTATTGCAATTGCACAATTCAGACTTTATCATAATTGCGAGTTTATATCCCACAATTCTGACATTTTTATTGCAATTGTAAAATTCTAACTTTTTTCAATCATAATTGCAAGTTTATATCCTGCAATTCTGACTTGTTTTTTGCAGAATTGTGAGAGATAAACTTGTATTTGCTATTTAAAAAGTGGGAATTGCGAAATAAAAAGTCACAATTTTATTTAAAAAAAGTATTCTGTGGCAGAAACAAACTTCCATAAATAACTGTCAATTATGAAACAAATACAGAAGACTGAATTGAAATGAATAATGACATCATCATTATTCAGCTCAGTTTGGTTCATGCTTCAAATTTGGTTCATGTGGTGTCAGTGCAGTCAAATTGAAGTGCCCAAACCCCAAATAAGCAAGCCCCAAACTTTCCCCACATCGCTTCTCAGCAGCAGTGCATTTTACAGGTCTAACATCTGTGCAGAAGAATTGAGTGTCTATTTACACTTACTGCCATTTGCAATACTGTAAATAGTATCTATCGCTGCTGCCACATTATAACAGTACCTGTGTGAAGTAGCTTTTTGCTCTGTCTCTGTTCTGCAGGACGCCTCGGCCCAAATGAAGGCAGCGGGCGTAGTAAAACATGGCTATAGCGATGCCCTTCCTGATGAACTCCTCCAGACAGCCCGTGTGCCGCGCTATGGCACTGATGTCCTCGTATGTGCACACTCTGAGAGTCCAACCAAACTAGTTTTAACATGCAAAATAAAACAGAACAGTGTTCTCTATAATACCTCAGTTTCTGAATGATGCATTGCACCTTTCTCCCAGGGCGGCTGCTCTGGAGTAGAGCTTGCGGTGGTAGTAGCAGGCCGTCAGGTGGCCTTGAGCGTAGACGTTCCCTCTCTCCGCCGCATCCTTCAGGCAGAACAGAGCCGCGTCTGGGTCCTTCTGCACTCCGTGACCGAACAGATACATGACGCCCAGAGCGCCCTGAGACTCCAGACTGCCGTTCCCACACGCCTCCGAGTGCCAGGAGAACGCCTGATGGACACACACGGTCAGTTTTACTGAAGACACAGACATTTAAATGTGCATTAGATTTCCCTGGACGATGATTTCAGAAATGACTGCATGAACTGAGAGATACGCTACTGTTCAAAAGTGTAAGGTCTGGAAGAAGAAATTAATACTTTTATTCAGCAAGGAATAAAAATGTTTCTGGATCATCAAATCATATTAGAATGATTTCTGAAGGATCATGTGACACTGAAGACTGGAGTAATGATGCTGAAAATTCAGCTTTGATCACTGGATATAAATTACACTTTACTATATATTCACATAGAAAACTACGGAAGAGCATTAGGGTCAAGCAATAATAATAAAAATAAAAATAAATTATCTTGATTAAAGTCATTATAATGTGAATAATTTCTCAAAATTTAACAAGTTTTTTTTTTTTACTTTATTCTCAATTTAATGAGTTTATTCTCATTTTATGTATCTCAAAACATGACTCTATTCTCGAATTTTAATGAATTTATTCTCAACATTGTATTTTGATTTTTTTCCCCCTGAAATTTAAGGAGTTTAATCGCGAATTATAATAAATTTAATCTCGAGATTGTTTTATTTTTTGTATTATTGTTTGGCCCTAATCCTCTTCTGTAGAAAACAGTTCTTTTAAACTGTAATAATATTTCACAATATTACTGTTTTTACTGCATTTGATCAAATAAATTCAGAAATTGACTTAAAAAGTCACATAAAAATTCATAATTATGACATGCTAAGTCATATTTATGAGATGAAAAGTCAAAACTATGACATAATAAGTGATAATTAAGGTAAAAATGTAGTTACTCCAATATGATCAAATGTATCATATTGGAGTTTTTGGAGAACCGTAAACCACTGGAGGCTGATTTTACAGTGATTTTACTACGCTAACATCTCTTTTCTGAAACAAGCATGTAAAAGTGTCCTCTACAAAGCACACAGATATTTAAGGAGTCATGATATTTATTTAAAAAATGCATAAAATAATGATTAAGATGTGGACACTTGCATGTTTCAAAAGAAATAAACTATTGCTTTTGTAAATCGTAATTATGATTTGTGCTTGGATGGCTAATTCACTGTGGGTATTTGCTATGGGTTTTCAGAAGCAGTTTGTGAATTAAGGAGTAGAATAAAGTCTGTGGTCATCATTACTTTTAAAATGCAAATCGCTACATGCAGACTACAGCGGTTGTAGCACATAAACTCAGATCTTTGTGTATTTGTAGCTTATTAAGCAGTTTGTTAGCAACAAAACATGAACGTCTGCTTCAGTAATGCCAACCACAGACCGTATTTTACTAAATCACAAACTACTATGTGAAAATCCCATTAGAGATTCCCAAAGGAACCCAGTGCTAATCCTCTCTAGTTTCACGACTACAAACGGAGCAGGTAAACACTTCAGATGGAGATGCATGATGGTTGTCAGTGATATCAGGACCTTTCTGAGGTCGAGGCTCTCCGGTCTGCAGTACAACATGCCCAGAGACGACTGCGCTTCCACACTAGCGTTCGGGTCCCCATCATCAGCTGCCAGGAGCCAAAGCCTGTGAGAAACACACACCAGGACTGTGTGTGAAATCACATACTACCACTTCACATACTTGTTCTTCTTATTTTCATGCACAGATGTGTGTTTTGTCTGATTGTTTCTCACCGCTCTGCTTCAGCGCTGGACGCCTGGACACCATAACCCTCCAGATACGCCCGGCCCAGGTTATACAGTGCCGCGTGTCTGACAGAGCCCACCTCAGAGGAATCCCAGAATGCAACTCTTCTCATGTACTCAATTGCTTTGCCCTGTTAAAGTTTGTAGTTTTCATATGGACAGTGAGATTGTAATAGAGTGCATTAGTGCCAGTGTTGGTTCTGGTGTCATGAGAAATCGAGTCCTCCCCAGGCATCTGGTCTCCTTTAGGACCCAGGTGGTAATGCCTGATCAAAAGTTGTTATCATGTCTTGACTAATTATAATCTATTTCACTATTGTATGATGTTTATCACATTAAGTGCACAAACAACATGCTTGAAATATAAAATGAATGCCTGTGTATTGCATGATAAAACAAACTGGAAACACAACTATGCCTGAAAATGTTTTTTTTTTTATAAGGATTGTTGAAACATATGTAATGTGGTATAGAATCTTACTATTGAATTTTTTAATAAATTAATTATCATGCTAAGTACATAAAAGCATTCATTTGAAACACGTAATTGGGAACTGTATTGGAAGCAAAAACATACCTAATATAATCAGTGCTGACAATTCTGCGGTTTTCCCGAGGAATCGGGCTACTTTTACACTGTTGCTGCGGGTTGTTTTTCATGTCCGCGGGTTGAATTGACCCCAAATAACGTGATATTTAGTCCCTGGAATGTGAATTTTACCATGGAATGCCATTGGGCTAGTTTTGAGGAGCAATTGGGCGGGTTTCTTTGTGAAAACCTGGCAACCCTGAATCTAAGCTAAGCTAGCAGGCTAATCAGGTAGATGTATGCTATGCTAGTACATAAGCTAACTAAAAAACTGTAAGAACGAGAAATGTTTGATTTCACAACCTATAGTTTCAGTTCTACACTAGTTAATGAACCATGTCATTTAAAAGACATTAATGTTCATTATAACGCATTTTAAACGATAAATCATAATGTGATTTTGCATTAATTATAATTAAGTTCTACAAATACTACTATCTATTTAAAGTCTGTTGAACCAGTGGGACAGTGTTGCCAAGTCTGTGGTTTTCCCGCGGAATAGGGCTACTTTAACACTGTTGACGCGGGTTGTTTTTCAATTCAATTCACATTTATTTGTATAGCGCTTTTCACAATACATGTCGTTTCAAAGCAGCTTTGCAGAGAATGCATGTCAACATTACAATTTAGAGAATCTGGTATCGGAGGTGACTGTCCAATGTATGTAATTTCAGAAATGTGCATATATATTATCATGCAGTTAGGTAATAATGTAATAATTTAGGCAATTTAATTTACAATCACAGTTAGCACTGTTTTTCATGTCAGCGGGTTGAATCGACCCAAAATAACGTGATATTTAGTCCTTGGAATGCGAATTTTACCAGGGGAGCTCTACCAAAAACACCAATTTTACCGCGCGGAAAGTGATTTTTACCATGGGACCCCCCTGAAATGTGATTGAACTAGTTTTGGGAAGGAATTGGGCGGGTTTTATTGTGAAAACCTGGCAACCCTGCAATGGGATCACTCGATACCCGATTCCTCAGGGTACTCGATTTCACACCACACTGGAAGTATTTTTTCCATTCATTTCTCCCATTGGGATTTTGAAATAGTCTTTGGTTTGGTTCATGGTTTATAATGATTTAACAATCAGCTACGAGGAGAATCACAACATTACAAACTTTGATTTGAAGAAAAAAATTGTTTGAAAATTCGACAGAAAGACAAAGATACGCGACTGTGAGGGAGAAATATAAAACTACTCATTCAAAAATATTGATTAAATGAATAAAAACAATGTATTTTAAGTTTATTGCAAAATATGCAAAATATTATATAAACGTTTCAGTATTTTGAGAGCGTAGGGAGCACGATGTGGGCGGAGCTAAAGCGCTCTTTTGGTGCCCGTTGCTTTTTTCGAATCTCTGATTGGTGTAATTTTCTGGACAGCATCATGGGTAATGTAGTTTATCACGGATTCCGCTATTAAACGCGATTATTTTACAAAATAAGATGAAATAAAGTGGCCTGACAGCTTCAACAGAAGCAAATACCATTAAATAACCTCGTCTTTAAAGGTTTATGAGTTTTAGTTCAAAATCAATTTCCCTGTGGAGAAAATGAATAGAGTTTTTACTTCCAGAACCCAAAGGAAACTTTAGTTGCTTTTGCAGGCATTTGGAAATGTGTAAGCCTATTATTACTGTGGATCTGAGAGATATAAATAGCAAGAAGGTCCTCACAAGGTCTTCTTTGGTTCCAAGGCCATCGTAATAAATGACAGCCAGCTGATAGAGAGCTTGAGGATCTTCATCTTTAATGCCATCAAAGATGATCTTTGCTTCTGCGTAGCGGCCCTGCAGAACAACAGAGTCATGGATCAATCTACTGTCTGAAACGTGCAGAGTAAATGAGAGAGACTTTAAAGGATTAGTTCACTTTCAAATTAAAATTAATTTACTCACCCCCATGTCATCCAAGATGTTCATGTCCTTCTCTCTTCAGTGGAAAAGAAATTAAGGTTTTTGATGAAAACATTCCAGGATTATTCTCCTTATAGTGGACTTTAATGGAGCCCAAATGGTTGAAGGTCAAAATTACAGTAACAGTGCAGCTTCAAAGAGCTCTACATGATCCCAGACGAGGAATAAGAGTCTTATCTAGAGAAACGATCGGCCATTTTCTAAAAAAAATTAACATTTTATACATTTTAACCATAAATGCTCATCTTGAACTAGCTCTCTTCTTCTTCTCTATTTGAGTTCCAGCAGTTTAGACATTGCTAAGTGTATTACTGCCCTCCACAGGTCAAAGTTTGAACTAATTGTTATATACTTGCACTAACATATTGTACATGACAATTTAGTTCAAACTTTGACCTGTGGAGGGCAGTAATACACTTAGCAGTGTCTACACTGCTGGAATCCAAATAGAGAAGAAGAAGAGAGCTAGTTCAAGATGAGCATTTATGGTTAAAACTTTTGTTTTGTAGAAAATGAGCGATGGTTTCTCTAGATAAGACTCTTATTCCTCGTCTGGGATCACTGTAAACTAGGGGTGTTCGATTACAGGTTTTTTGGAGTCGACTGCGACTCCCGACTCCCACTTTTCGAGTCGATGGAATCGACTCCTCGACTCCATTTACTTTTTTTTATTTTTTTTATTGCAAACATTATAAAGATGACATTAATGATATACATTTATGTATATGGAATACAACATGTATCAACATTATATACAATGTCATCTGAACATACAGAACAAAAAAATGACATTTGCAAACAGAAAAAAGAGGAAAGAAAAATTAGTAGAGAAAAGAAAAAGAAAAAAAGGAGGGTAAGATTAATTTACATTTTAATTAAAGTATTCAAATTAAAATCATTACAAATTGAGGTTGTTCTTCTTGCTTTCTTATTTACAGAGGATGAAATAGTGTTAAGGTCTCGACTCCATTTACTGTACATCAAAACAGGGTCATAAATAAGCCGAGATGGCAGTCCTTACACACAAAGCCTTAAAATCACCTCATTAAAACAACACACATTTAGCAAGACTGTCCAAATTAGTCCAATTTAGAGATGATTGATGAGTAGCCTATCAATGTTGCTAATTGCAGATACCTAATTTTACAGAGAGAAAAGTCACGAAAAACATCTCTGGTCGAATATTATGTCAGCATTAAATAAACGAGAAAGCAGGGATTCTTTAACGAATTCATCTCATTATGGGCGCTAAACACACATGGTCTTAAAAGTGCTTGGACACGAGAATTAAAGATAATAAAATTAATACAACACATAAAAAAATGCATGTACACTTATTAATGTGTTTGTTGATGTGAGTTTTTAATTATTTTTATGTATGGTTAGTTTAATGAACACTGTTATTTATGGAAAATCAAATCTATATTTATTGCAATAGTATAAGCTACCATCAATACTAAAGCTGACACGGAGGTATGTATAATTACAAACTGAAGTCACTATGACTGTTATCTGTTTCTAAAGTAAGCTACATTAATGTATGTGACAAAGTTTCTGCGACAGCTCTCTGAAGCGATTCGTCAATGTCCGAATTCCTCGCTTCATTTCGTTCACTCCTTGCTTAGTGCACTTAACCAGAGACATTATGCACTTAACTGCCATGCATTATGTAGGCCAGGGATGGACAACTCCGGTCCTGGAGGGCCAGTGTCCAGCAGAGTTTAGCTCCAACCCTAATCAAACACACCTGAACCAGCTAATCCAAGGTCTTTAGGATTAGTAGAAAGTTATAGGCAAGTGAGTTTTTATCAGGGATGGAGATAAACTCTGCAGGACACTGGCCCTCCAGAACCGGAGTTGTCCATCCCTGATGTAGGCTATGGATTCGAGAATCAGAAAAGAAGTGAGAGAGCAACAGAGTCGACACTATATGGAGAAAAATCCTGGAATGTTTTCATCAAAAACCTTCATTTCTTTTCAGCTGAAGAAAGAAAGACATGAATATCTTGGATGACATGGAGGTGAGTAAATTATCAGGAAAATTTAATTAGAAAGTGAACTAATCCTTTAAAGGTTAGTTCACCCAAAAATGAAAATTCTATCATTTATTCCTCACCCTCATGCCGTTCCACACCCGTAAGACCTTCGTTGATCTTCAGAACACAAATTAAGATATTTTTGATGAAATCCGATGGCTCAGTGAGGCCTCCATAGCCAGCAATGACATTTCCTCTCTCAAGATCCATTAATGTACTAAAAACATATTTAAATCAGTTCATGTGAGTACAGTGGTTCAATATTAATATTATAAAGCGATGAGAATATTTTTGGTGCGTTATGAATCTTTTATGTCGAATCTTGATTCGGATCCGCTGAAATCACATGACTTTGGCGCTCCAAACCGCTGATTCGACACACTGATTCATAACGCTCTGAAGCTTCCTGAAGCAGTGTTTTGAAATCGGCCATCACTATATAAGTCGTTATTTTGTTTTTTGCCGCACCAAAAATATTCTCATCGCTTTATAATATTAATATTAAACCACTGTCCTCACATGAACTGATTTAAATATGTTTTTAGTACATTAATGGATCTTGAGAGAGGAAATGTCATTGCTCAGGCCTCAGTGAGCCATCGGATTTCAACTAAAATATCTTAATTTGTGTTCTGAAGATTAATGAAGGTCTTACGGGTGTGGAACGGCATGAGGGTGAGTAATAAATGACATTATTTTCATTTTTGGGTGAACTAACCTTTAAGGCATCAGTCACCTCCTCATAGTGGAGCTGTCCCAGCAGGAAGGTGGCTTGAGAATCTCCTCTTTCTGATTTCTCCTTAAGCAGAGTCACTGTCTTCTCCACTGATTCAGCACTGCTCTCTGCTTAAATGAAACACAATGGATATATATAGGCTTGTTTCTGTTAAATAAACTGCTAAAAGTTGTAATGCACATGGTCACGTGTTTGCTTGCATCACCTGATTGCGTCAACTCTTCTCTAATATCTTCATAAATCTCGGTTATTGTATTGAGAAACTTTGTGGTTTTCTCCAGTCCACTGCAGTCCATTTCCTCACTAAATCACTGCTTACAAACTAACTTTACTTTTACACTCAGCAGCGCTTTAATAAAAGTCATAATGCGTGTTATTTCGATGGTTTTCTCCGTCTGTAAATTTCCAAACAGATGAAGCGCGTGTTTGATAGTGGCGAAAAGTAAATAAAGCGCCATTGTTACCATGACAACAACTGGTGACCTCACACTTTAGCTTTTCGTTTCACTTAATTGCAGTTATTAATATAATATAATAAATTATATAATTATTTAATAATGTAAGTTTAAACAATTGCTCGTTTAGTGAATTAAAAGTAAAATTAGATTTTTTTCCCCTTTCGCCTAATATGTTAAAAAAAACAATAACAATGTATAATTTTCATGTTTTATTTTATATAGTTTTTTTATATAAATTATAGTACCATTTTTTTTATAATATTTTAGAACTTTAATTAACAGTAAATTAACCGTTTTGGCTCTGATTACAAAATAAAAGTCCGCAGAAATCAAGTGAGGAAAGATCCTCGTGAGTTGCCGTAGTGACCCTCACGGCACAACACGGAAATGAGAATTTCAAAACACTAATCCGGCAGATTCTTCATTAATCGAGTGGATTTAGATCCGTTTCTTGTGAAAATGACGCTAGATTGTGGTCAGTGAGAAATCAGACAGCTGCAGTGTTTGTGTTGTGTTATGAGTGTTGACAGGTGTTGATCTTCATCATGAAGCTGAGCTCATCAGTGTTTGCTGTATTGTGTCTCATATGTGAGATTGTGTCAGTCGCTCTTTTCCTGAGAGGATTCTTCCCTGTTCCTGTCAAATCATCCTTTTCAGCCAAGAGCAAACTGAGTGACTTTCCTGCAGAGCCACAGACAGGTAAACACACACACATATGTTGATAATTAATAATAATAATAATTATATAGTGAGTCATTAAGTATTATTATTATTATTTACTGTTATTTTAATTTAAGTTATTTAATTTATCTGATTTTTTAAATTATTTATAATTTAATAATTATATTTAGATTTTTTAGATACTTATTCTTTAACCAACTGTCACCCCCACTTTTTTTATAGACATGAAAATGCTCTATCCTACGGAAGAGGATTAGGGCCAAGCAATAATAATAAAATAAAGCCATCTCGAGATTAAAGTTGTTTACTTTCGAGAAAAAAGTAGTTACATTTTGAGAAATAAGTCGAGATAAAATGTTGAGAATAAATTCGTTAAATTATGAATTTGTTCTCATAATTTAACGACTTTTTTTCGTAATTTAATGACTTTATTCTCATAATAAAACAAGTTTATTCTCAACATTTTATCTCAACTTTTTTCTTGAAATTTAACATGTTTTTTCTTGTAATTCAATGAGTTTATTCTCAACATTTTATTTCGACCTTTTTCTCGAAATTTAACGAGTTTTTTCTCAATTTAACAACTTTAATCACAATTATTTTTTTATTATTGCTTGGCCCTAATCCTCTTCCGTACTACCCAAACGTAAATGGTTGTAATTCAAGAATACTTTGGACATAGGGCTGGTCTTGATTTAAAGATGATGAAATTTGGCAGATTATTGTAGAAGTGAAATAACTTATGTAAGTGAAACAGAAAAAAAGTTATAGAAATTTAAGTTTATGAAAATGTAAAAATATAATATTTTATTTTATATAAAAGTTATTTTATCTGAACAAGGTGTGCTCCAAATTTCAGGTTGATATCTCAAAAAATGAGCTTTCAGTAAGATTTAGTTTGGGCGCAGTACCACACTTTTACACTAGATGGCAACCAAGCTCCATTACCGACCATATAAGGGCGCCTCCATTTCTATATATGGTTTGAGTGATCTGAACCATATATTTCTATTATTTTCATACAATTTATGAAGTAGACATCCTATATAGAAGTAGTATGGGAAGTTTGGCAGAATTTGATATGAATTCAAACTCTAATAAACATAAAAACATGTGGGTTATAGATCGCCGCCACAATCATACATGTATTCTTTTTCTATTAAAAACATTCAGACCTTTTTTTCTCAAAAATTGAATGGATGTTATATTTTGAACTCTTGGCATGAAAACAAACAAGTCTCAACCAATCTTTAATGATATTTCATGTTCATCGCTATTTCAAAATAAACGTCTGAACTATGAGTATGAAAATATGCTTGTTGCAAATTGATATATTACTGCTCCTCTGTAATTTATTTTGACCAAATATGAAATATGAAAACTAGAGATTCTAAGCTTTCAAATGATATATAGTTTGTCAAGATTAGTTTAGGTTTAGTATAGGATATTACTGTTTTAAATATGTAATGGCTGTGGGCACACCAGTGGGTCAGTGACAGTTTAATTTATATTTGTCTTTATAATATAATAATATATAATAAATATCATTATGTGCATTTTTTAATGTATTTACACACACACACACACGTGTGTCTTGAGCACATGTGCAGCAGCGGCTCTCTGAACTGTGGTGTGTTTTGCAGGAAGTGCTCTGAACTCCTCCAGAGTCCCCGCAGCTCTGTTCAGGCGTGTGGTGATCGTCCTCATCGATGCTCTCAGACAGGACTTTGTGTTCGGCTCTGACGGCCGCAGGTTCATGCCCTACACCAGACATGTGCTGGAGAGAGGCTCTTCTCACAGCTTCATAGCCAAAGCCAGACCTCCCACCGTCACCATGCCCAGAATCAAGGTGAATCTCACACAAATCAAAGCCTTTCTTAACCTACATCTGGTTTATGTGCTCCTCCTTCAGCGTAAATCGGTTTTGACTTTTTTTTTGCCAACATGTGCTATTAGTAATTCATTTAGTTAAATATTTAATAATATCTAAATTTCATATTTGTTGTAGTGCTACAAATTTAATGTATATTCTACAAATTCTGTTAAAATAATATAAATAATAAATAGGTGTTGCATTCAACGTGGGACTAATTCTAATTAATTTAAATATTTATAATATTATATAATTTTTTTTGCCTATTTTATTGTCAAGCTATACTATTATATAAGTAATTAATATTTTTAATAATGCTTACTGCTACTACTAATAAATATTCAATAATAATATTTAATTTGATATTTAATTAAATGTTTAATAATGATATCAATAATAATAGTTGTTAATAATAATGTCTTTAATAGTAATATTTTATAATATTTCATTTGATATTTGTTTTTGTGCTACACATTAATTTAATATATATTCAACAAATCATGTCAAAATAAAGACTTTATTTTAAATATGTGTGCAAAAATTGGGACACTGCTAAATATGACTAATTCAAATTAATTTAAATATTTAATAATATTTATAATATTATATAATTGTTTTTGTTGCTGTTTTGTCAAGCTATATTATATTTAATATTTATAATAATACTCACTACTACTACTAATCAATATTCAATAAAATATTTATATTTAATTTGACATTAATATTTTAATTTGATATTTAATTAAATGTTAATGATAACAATAATAATACTTGTTAATAGTAATAATAATAAATAATGAACAATATATTTAATTTGACATTAATATTTTAACTTGATATTTAATTAATTAAATAATAATAATAATAGTTGTTAATAATAATGATGTCTAATAGTAATATATTATAATATTTAATTTGATATTTGTTTTTGTGCTACAAATTAATTTAATATATATTCAACAAATCA
Organism: Chanodichthys erythropterus; assembly: GCF_024489055.1. Lineage (NCBI taxonomy): Eukaryota > Metazoa > Chordata > Actinopteri > Cypriniformes > Xenocyprididae > Chanodichthys > Chanodichthys erythropterus. Next base: position 36,461,666 of record NC_090221.1, read on the forward strand.
TGTCAAAAAGACTACTTTAAATATGATGAAAAACAATAGAATTGCATGCAAAAATTGGGACACTGCTAAATATGACTAATTCAAATTAATTTAATAAAATACTTTAATAATAATAATAGTTATAATAATACACATTTAATAGTAATATTTTATAATTTAATATTTTAATTTCGTATTTAGTTAAATATTTAGTAATAATAGTTAATAATAATAATAAAAATAATAATAATGCATATTTAATAGTAATATTTTTTAATATTCAATTTGATATTTGTTTTTCTGCTACAAATTAATTTAATGTATATTCAGTAAATTATGTCAAAGTAAAGATGTTATTTTAAACTGGGTGGAAAAATCCGTTGCATGCAAATGTGGGACACTGCTAAATATGACTAATTCAAATTTATTTAATTAAGTATTTAATAATAATAAAACATATTTAATAGCAATATTTTATAATATTTAATTTGATATTTGTTTTTGTGCTACAAATTAATATATTTAACAAATCATGTCAAAATAATGTTATTTTAAATATGATGAAAAACAATATTGTTGCATGCAAAATGTGGGACACTGCTAAATATGACTAATAATGCTGATTGGTGCAGACAGGAACGACACTGATCAGCGTTTGTTCACTCATGCTGTAGGTCGATCCATCAGTGCAGAATCATTGATTCATTGTGTAAGATGTTAGAGATCATGCATCACTGATAATAGTACAGCAGTTTATACTCATGACAAAAAGACAGAATCTATAGTTATGCATCTGCTAAAAGTAAATAAAGTCATTAAATCAGCTTCAGGAGCTAATCTGCCCAAGTTTTCCAGCATGAACCTCATCACATAACTCCAGCTCTTCCCAGAGTGTCCAGCAGATGGCAGTCCTGATCTATCACATGTTCAGTTGTGTCACTGCAGGTCTCTCAGCTGTAAACCTGTGTGACATGGCCAACTAACCCAAATTAGAGATCATTTATCTGAAATCTGCTCACTAGAGAAGCTTTTTAAGAAGCGTCACCTAGTAGTGAAAGTTTTTTGAGCAGTAGGAGAGCCGTATTCATCCGACAAGCACAACCAAAACAATGTTCATGCGTGAGAAAATGCATACAGTTTTGTGTTTTAACCACTAGAGGGCCAGAAATGACATAGTGCACCTTATAAATGCAGTATTTGCTTTAAAAATGTACTGGGACATCTATTTGTGGAAAGTGTCAGGAGGGACTTTATTTCGACTCAGTGATGTTTGTCACATCCTTCATCGAGTCATTTAGTGTCTCTCTCTGCTGTGATTGACCTCTTCACACCCCGCAGTTCATCCAGGACTCAAGGTTCGTCTCACTAACAAGCCAGCTTGTTTGTCCGTTCTACTTGTGTCTTCTTCCCTTCGGACCAGTTTGTTTGAACAAGGGATGTGTGTAGTCGCAGATCAGTTTATTTCTCCACTTCTGAACCCTTTTGTTTGGATTGCCTTTTTTGCTTCTGTTCTTTCAGCATGATTCCAGAATAAAGGGGCGGGGCCTGCTTGAGTTAGTTAGTAGTGTGTTGAAACTGGTGGTTATGGTAAGGCGCGGGGCATTTCCCAAATGACCAATCACAACACACTGCTCCAGCCGACCAATCAGAGCACATTGTGCTTTTCAGAAGGAGGGACAGGAACTAAACAGAGCATTACTGACAGACTGGGAAGAGAGGAGCTGCAACAATGGAGAATATGAGGAAAATAATCAACCTGTTCTAGTAGAGCACAAAAACTACGTCTAGACTTTGTAAAAGAGCATAATGTGTCTTCTTCATGTCATAAAGCCCCGAATCAAACAATATGATTGCATTTAAACTCTTAAAATGCTCGACACGATCAACACTTCAGTATGCGATGAGTGAGTTCGTGTGCTGAAAGGAAACGGGCAAAGTGGCCCATCTGTAAGAACATGAGCCAGACTGGTTGCCGTAGAGACGCTCTTGCCATTGATTCTCAGTCATTGTCAGTGCTTATGATGTCATAACAGAGAGTGTGACACCCTGGTGAATGGAGCTGTCAGTCAAACGTCTGGGTCACAGTGCTGCAGTTTTCTCCTCTCTTCTGTGAAGCGTTTCAGTGAGTTTATCCCGATGTAACGAAGGGCTGAAATGTGCTTATTAAATGTCTTCGGACTACTGGATAATTTCTCAGAATTCTCCCAGAATTCCACAGTGACTTTGTGTTAAAATATGTGGTATTGATGTCAAAGAATGACAGTGCTTATAGGTTCATTTTAAACATAATAAGAAAGTCTACCTGTGAAAACGGACGCTGTGAGGTTGCTGTGCTGATTGAGTAGATCAAGCCTTTTTTTATATCTTCACAACTTATGATTAACAGGTGTCTGTGTTGAAGTGTGTGTGCTATATGCTGGAGATTGTTGTGGCAGTTCTGAATACAAAGTTTTGTGTAAATATGCAAATGTTTTGCTGAGATGCTGTCTCACGTTCTGTTTGATGTTTTCACCAGCAGCTATTGTTGAAGTGTTTCGGAGAGTCGAGAGAGTGAGATGTTGCTTTTGTAAGACTTGAGTAGAATGTTTGAGTAGAATATATGCTGAATTACTGAAGCTGGACCTTTTTTTCTTTTTCTTTCAATTTCTCTCTCTTTTTTTTTTTTTGATGGACTCCCAAATAACTCATAAATGAAGAGTTTACATAAAAATGTCCATTTTACTCACCCTCAAGCTCTTCTAAAATATGTATTACTTTTTTGTGTGTTATTTTAGTATCATTTATGTTCTGTTAGAGTTAGTACTTATTAATATTTAAAACTAGATATGTTCTTTTGTCATTTTATCAGTTTATGTTTAGCTTTAATTTATTTTAATATGGTTTTAGTTTTAGTAAATTTTGTTCTTCAGGTTTAATTTACTTTAAGTTAGTTGCCAAGGCAATGTTTCTAATTATAGTTTAAGCTTTAAGTTGAACTTTTTAGTCTGTTATTTATAATGCACATTATTTCAGCTTTCAAATAACGAAAATGATTTTTAATAGTTTTAATTTTAGGTTTAGTTAAATACAAAGTTCTGTCATGAAACTCTAGATGGCACAGGCTGATAGGTCCTTAACTCAATCTGCTTGCAATCACATCATTCTCTATAGGGCACAGCTGATTGGTTCCTGCTGTATCAATAGCCAGTAAGCTCGCTGCTCAACCTTCAAATACTAGTGCTGCAATGGCTACAGAAAATACTGATGCTTTCAGAAACCCTCAACTTTCCCCAGCTCCACCTGTATAGATCTGCTTCGGGTAATTCATGTATGCATTATTGTACAGCAGCAGTATGTCTTACTTGCTCACAGCAGCGTGTCGTGTAAGTATTGACGATAGCAAGTCCTGTACTTGCTCTGCAGCAGCAACAATAACATCATCAGCATCAATAACAACAGCAGCAGCAACAGCAATAGCTGTATCAGCAGCAGCGTAGCAGATCTATTTCACCAAGACCAAATATAACATTGTCATATCCATTACTATGCCAAACACTTATAACAACTATAACAACACTGGGTTGTATTTTCCCAAAAGCATCATTAGCCAACTATGGGTGCAAGTTCTGTCGTTACCAACAGAATTCAACGATTTGGCATTTCCCAAAACCATAGTTCCAACAACATTCACAGACAGCATCGCAAACTTGCATGGTTGGAGCTGCAGCTCTCGACCTGTTGTTAGAAGGATAGTTTCTTGTTAAATGACACACTTATCTGCTTCTATAGCTTTCATTCTATTTACATATATATACATTTCAATTTAAAGTATACATTTTAGCATGTCAACAATCAGCACTTTCAGAAAAGTGCACATGTGCATAAGATCAAATAAAAGATAAAAGATCAAACATCAAATAAAGCAAAATGACATGAAACAAACAATGAAGCAGTTATTAGGTGCCATGATCGTTACAGCAGCATCTCAAAGATCTCAAATAGATTAGGTTATCACTCCTCCACATGCGGGTGACATCATTAACAACAGTCCTATATTGTTGAACCAATGACGGAGGTGAGAACATGTTACTACGGCTTGGAGAAACAGTCGAGACTAGTTGGTTAGTTTCTCCAATGATGCATTGTACTCTGGTAGTTAATTAGCAAGTTGTACAGGAAACTCACCCCAGATCATATTTGTAGAATCCAATTAGTTTCAATGAAAGTGAATCGGGAGTCTCTCAAGCTCCAAAGTGACAAAGAAAACACCATAAAAGTGGCATAAAAATACAATACTGATAGCTGAAACATATAAAGGGACGACATGAGGTGAACAGTTCCTTTAATCATTGTATTTTACACCTGAATATGAAGAGAAGAAGCATAACTGGTTATGATTTGACCAGCAAGTGCTTTTACAAAATCTAGATTTTTATAGTTTTTGAAGATAATGTGTTTGCATGTGCAAGTGGTTTCTTATTGGCTATTCTTAAACTCGAAAAAATTCCAAGGACCTAAAAGTCTGATATTCATGGACTCTGTAATATTTCCACATTTATCGTTTTCCACCAAATGCACCATAAAAAACCTGCTGGAATCCTGAGCTTGGATGTGTTTGTTTCTCTTTGTCGCTTTACTAAAAAGATTAGCTTTTCTTCTGATGGTCAGGCGCCTTTAGATCCTTCTCTGTTCCTGTGGTTTCACTGAAAGGTTTTGTTTCTGTAAAGAGGGAAACTTTTCTTATTTTCCTGCACGGATAAGCCTTTGGCTCACAGGTTTTTTGCCTGGTATGTTAATGCTGTAAAGAAAAACGTCTGTCCTACTTTTCACGTCTCCAATCATCGGGATTGACACATTAAAAGGTGGGATGTATTTCAGAACTGCAAATCGTCCCGTCTGGAGGCGGAATTCATAAAGTCGGCGTCACAGAAAGAGAGTTAAACGAAAGAGACGCACTCTGAAAGTTGGAAAAGAAAAACGAGCAAGAGAAATCTTCTGTCTGGATGGCCTTGGGGTGCTCAGCGAGTGTTTTCAAGCCGCTCTCTTACAGTTGTCGGAAGATGCTGAGATAACTCACTCAGGGCGTGTTGTTAACGTCAGTTTTAATCAGTTCTGCTGACTAGTTCCTGTTGCCCATGGTGCAGTAGCGTTTTTGTTTTGTGCTGATTTGTCTTTAAGAATCATTTGGAGGTGCTTAGCATCACTGATCTGAACTATTTTTGTCTTTGTGCATTGAAGAAAAGAAAGTTTGCAAGCAACACCACCAAACTTTTTTTCTTTGAGTCTCAAAGTCTTGAAAGCACTTTTCTTTTGTGTTTGCCTGAGAAACCTTTTTTTTTTTTTTTTTTGCTTGTGTGTTAAAATTGCAAATATGTTTGAACTCAAATGTTTAAACTCAGTGGGCGGGGCCTGCAGCTCTCGTTTCTATTGGTCTGTTTCCACTTGTTCTTTCCAATGTGTGGAAGAGCAAAAACTCTTTCAACACACTATCAAGAAAGTTTTTCAAGCAAAACGTTTTCAAACACAAACATTTGCAAGCAGAACGCTTTGAGACTCGACCCTTTGAGAAAAAAAAATTGTTTTTGCCTGCAATAACCAGCAGCAGCAATAACCAGCAACAGCAATAAACTGCAGCAGCAATAACGGCAGCAGCAATAACGGCAGCAGCAATAACGGCAGCAGCAGCAATAACCAGCAGCAGCAATAACCAACAGCAGCAGCAATAACCAACAGCAGCAGCAATAACAGCAGCAGCAATAACCAATAGCAGCAGCAATAACCAATAGCAGCAGCAATAACAGCAGCAGCAATAACAGCAGCAGAAATAACAGCAGCAGAAATAACAGCAGCAGAAATAACAGCAGCAGCAATAGCATCAGCAGAAATAGCAGCAGCAATAACCAATAGCAACAGCAATAACAGCAGCAGAAATAACAGCAGCAGCAGCAGCAGAAATAACAGCAGCAGCAATAGCAGCAGCAGCAATAGCAACTTAAACTTGCTTTATTACCAATAGCAACAGCAATAACCAATAGCAACAGCAATAACTGCAGCAGCAATAACCAGCAGCAGCAATAACCAGCAGCAGCAGCAGCAATAACTGCAGCAGCAATAACCAGCAGCAGCAATAACAGCAGCAGCAGCAGCAGCAGCAATAACTGCAGCAGCAATAACTGCAGCAGCAATAACTGCAGCAGCAATAGCAGCAGCAGCAATAGCAACTTAAACTTGCTTTATTACCAATAGCAACAGCAATAACCAATAGCAGCAGCAATAACAGCAGCAGCAATAGCAGCAGCAACAGCAATAACTGCAGCAGGAATAACAGCAGCAGCAATAACAGCAGCAGCAATAACCAATAGCAGCAGCAATAACCAATAGCAGCAGCAATAACCAATAGCAGCAGCAATAACCAATAGCAGCAGCAATAACCAATAGCAGCAGCAATAACCAATAGCAGCAGCAATAACCAATAGCAGCAGCAATAACCAATAGCAGCAGCAATAACCAATAGCAGCAGCAATAACCAATAGCAGCAGCAATAACCAATAGCAGCAGCAATAACCAATAGCAGCAGCAATAACCAATAGCAGCAGCAATAACCAATAGCAGCAGCAATAACCAATAGCAGCAGCAATAACCAATAGCAGTAGCAATAACCAATAGCAGCAGCAATAATAGCAGCAGCAATAACCAATAGCAGCAGCAATAATAGCAGCAGCAATAACCAATAGCAGCAGCAATAACCAATAGCAGCAGCAATAACCAATAGCAGCAGCAATAGCAGCAGCAGCAGCAATAACCAATAGCAGCAGCAATAACCAATAGCAGCAGCAATAACAGCAGTAGCAATAACCAATAGCAGCAGCAATAACCAATAGCAGCAGCAATAGCAGCAGCAGCAGCAATAACCAATAGCAGCAGCAATAACAGCAGCAGCAATAACAGCAGTAGCAATAACCAATAGCAGCAGCAATAACAGCAGCAGCAATAACAGCAGTAGCAATAACCAATAGCAGCAGCAATAACAGCAGCAGCAATAACAGCAGTAGCAATAACCAATAGCAGCAGCAATAACCAATAGCAGCAGCAATAACAGCAGCAGCAATAACAGCAGTAGCAATAACCAATAGCAGCAGCAATAACAGCAGTAGCAATAACCAATAGCAGCAGCAATAACAGCAGCAGCAATAACCAATAGCAGCAGCAATAACCAATAGCAGCAGCAATAACAGCAGCAGCAATAACAGCAGCAGCAATAACAGCAGCAGCAGAAATATATATATATATATATATATAATTTTTTTTTTTTTTTTTTTTTTTGTTTTTTTCTTTTTTTCAAATAACAAAAACAAATTTTAATCATTTTAGTTTTGGGTTTTGTTGACTATAACAAACTGATCACAATTGTTTTTAAGAATTCAAATTGATTTAATGTAACTTTTTTTTGATGCACAGTAAAAAACAAACAAAAATAACTTAATTTTATTACAGATCTGACTTATTAATTTTGTCATCCATCACACAAAAAGTAATTTAATTGTGAAATCTTGTATTTCTCTCCAGTTACTCTCTAATTTTGTGTGTTTATGAAACCATACATGGTATGAGAAAACAGTTATTCATTTGCAGAGTTTTCTTTATGTAGCATGTAAATGTTACTGTATGATGTTTATAGGAGCTTTTATGATGGTTTAGTTCTTAGATCTTTTGTCCCTGTATGAACTTTGCTGAATGAGGTCATGGTGTTAATGTATCTGACATAAAAATATTTGCCAAAGTTTGCTAGTGGCATTTAAACTGTTTCAGCTCTGATCAGGCTGATAATATTCTGTTTATATTGTATTGTTGTGAGTTTAGTGAATGTCTCCGGCTCTCAAACCATCAGATAACACCTTATCAGGGCCGGTTGATTGTTTGTTAACCACTGGGATGTAGAAAACATTACATTTAGACTAGTGTTTTGCATTTTATGAAGAAAATATAAATGGTGAATGCTGTAAAAGCCACCGTCAGTGCTCAATCATTTTGTATGTTTACAGTTCACAAATGAATATTGAGTCATCATGACACAAAAGTTGCAATTGTTGTTTCTTCTCTATTGTGCCGTATATCCGAGTGAAACGGCTTCTGGAACAAGAACAAATGTAGGGCGGGGCTTGATTTTGTCTGTGGGGAATTGATTGGATGGTTGTGTATTGGTGAATCTCATGTGAGTGACAGGTTGCCCCGCCCTCATCATCAGAGAAGAGAGGGAGGGGAAATTATTCAGATTGGTATAAATCCTTTATAATAAATACTGCACTATTCCATAACAAGAATTGGCAGTTTTGTTTTCATGGTGACTTTAAAATCCCCAGCAGCTTCCTTTCTTAAAGTGAGTCTCCATTTAGCAGATGTGCTCCTGCTGATGTAACTGTATGGAGAAACTTTAGGCTTTTTTCTGGCAGAAATGCTCTTTCCATTCAGCAAACCCGCTGGCATCATCGCTGGCTGTGAAGGCTTTGAGGAGCAGCAGTTAGCAAGCATACAAATTTAAACCTTTCCCAGTGCCAGAATCTCTAATGCGGCATAAAACTACTGCAGAGGGCAGCCAGAAATCCTCTAATTGCTCCTGTTTCACTACAAATGTGACACGAGTAAAGCAATTAGCCTGTGATTTCTGAAAAGCTGGTAAGAGAAAGAGGTTCTGTGACATTTGAGAAATATACTGTGAATATGTAATTTATTTACATGGGGATATAAAATAAATAAATTATAGATTTTTTTTTATTTTATTTTATTTGGCCATTCGTTTCCGACACTTGATTTAAGAGTGAGAGCGTTAAGACAGATATTCTTATTTAAACTTCTGACTTTAAATTGCAACGTTGACAAATCATTTCAGACTGTGAACAATTTCATTTAATGTGAAAATTTTCAAATGAATCAATTCAAAACTGATGCATCGATTTGTTTGCAGCATCACTCAGAAATATTCATGGCATTTTCCACACTGTATATTAAAATTAGTGCTGCTTTTTTGACTGATAGGGTTTAGACATGCTATTCATTTACATTTTGCATAATACACTACCATTCAAAAGTTTGGGCTCAGTTATTTTTAATAATTAATAATTTTATTGCAGCAAGGACACATGAAATTGATCAAAAGTGTAATTTATAATGTTACAACAAGTTCTATTTCAAATAAATGCTGTTCTTTTAAACTTTCATTTCATCAAACAATCCTGGAAAATAAAATGTATGATGGTTTCCACAAAAATATGAACTGTTTTCAACATTGATAATAATCATAAATGTTTCTTGAGCAGCAAATCATCATATCAGAATGATTTCTGAAGGGTCATGTGACTCTGAAGACTGGAGTAATGATGCTGAAAATTCAGCTTTGATCACAGGAATAAATTACACTTTACTATATATTCACATAGAAAACAGCTGTTTTAAATTGTGATAATATTTTGTGATTTTTACTGTATTTTTAATCAAATAAATTCAGCTTTGATCACAGGAATAAATTACACTTTACTATATATTCACATAGAAAACAGCTGTTTTAAATTGTGATAATATATTGTGATTTTTACTGTATTTTTAATCAAATAAATTCAGCTTTGATCACAGGAATAAATTACACTTTACTATATATTCACATAGAAAACAGCTGTTTCACATTATAATAATATTTCAGATTTTTTACTGTATTTTTAATCAAATAAATTCAGCTTTGATCACAGGAATAAATTACACTTTACTATATATTCACATAGAAAACAGCTGTTTCACATTATAATAATATTTCAGATTTTTTACTGTATTTTTAATCAAATAAATGTGCTCTTGGTGAGCAGAAGAGACTTTTTTTCTAAAATATTATGATCATCTCTACCTAAAACGCAGTACAGTAGAGACAGAGCGAGTGATGGAAACACCTGTAAGGGATGTTTAGCACTAGCCTAATAAGATAGAGATGTAGTGATGTTTATGATGACACCTGCTGGGTTTTTTCTCCTCATCTCTCTCTAGAATGAGCTCTGTGTTAATTATCAAGGAGAAACACATTACGCTAGATGACAGTAATTGTGTTGTGTACACTAACAGACACGCAATCAATACCCTCATTATAATCTACACCGCAAATAGGAGGGGTGGTCTCGTGGCTTGTGTTTGTGTGTCTAGTTTTCATCATTAGATGATGTCGTTCTGAGAGATGAGGATCTGGGTGAGGGAATTATGTTTCGGTTTTGCAGGAGGGTGAGGGAAAGGTTTGTGTTTTTTCTTTTTCTGCGTGAAACTACAAAGAGTGTGATTCTGTTCACAGAATATCTAATGATGCATCTGGCCTATTTTAGCATCTCTGGTCATTTACATTTAGATTCACGCTTTTATATAAGCAGGCTGTATAAATATAAGACTTTATGAGCTGAGAAATCTTTCAAGTACACCAAAAACAACAGGGATTTCTTGTAAAAAAAAAAAAAAAAAAAAAAAAAAACAAATTTTTTCCATGGTAAAGCTATATTTCTTCTGTGCTTTGTCTCCTCTCATAAAACTGTTTAAGTATAATTTTCAAGACATAAATGGAGCAGTCAAACTTTTTATAGAGGCTATGTTCTACCCATTTTTTATTTCTAACGCTTACTGGAGTGCACAAATGCGTATGAAAACACTTGCAAATGTTTTGTCATATGTTCTCTTTTGTTGCTCTGGTGGTAACAAAACTCTGTACTCAAGGGGGCGGCATAGTTTCCATCAGATGCTGTTAAAACAGGAAGTGTTTTAGTGTTTCAGGTAGCTCAGCTGCTATAAACATGTTATTTAACTTTAAAGTGTGCTGTTTGTGAATGTAAAAGGTCTGCAAAGTTTCATAATAAGATAAATAGAATTTTTGTCTCCCCAAAGAAAGAAATATTTTGAGTCGAATATTAATTCCAGTCTCACTTCCTGCTCAACCTACTTAGTATTGTAACTAATTTGCATAATACCCGCCTCTGACAGCAACAGACTGGGCTGTCTGACCAATCAGAGCAGAGTAGCTTTTAGAAAGGCGGGGTTTAGAGAGACCGAATCTTTGAACAAACTGTTTCAGACACTGTGAAAAAAAAAGATGCTGTAATGTACATTATTATAAAATTATATGTTTTTTAACTTTGATGCATGAGACTCAAAACCACATTAGGAGCCTTTAAAATACCGCAATGGGGCACATTAAATTACTTGCTCAACAAAATGTGTGGCGTGATGATCAAGTTTTGGCTGCGAGTATAAAAGCTCTTTTCATAGTACTCAATCATTTAGAGAAAAATACATTTTTTTCTTCTTCTTTAGAGCCTCTTTGGATGGTAACACTGTGTTATTTCTCAAAGAACCCATATTATGCCCTTATACAAAGTCTTTGTGCTCTACTAGAACAGGTTTTCTTGCTTGAATGTTGATTATTTTCCTCATATTCTCCATTGTTGCAGCTCCAGACACTGAAATAGAGAAACAATAGGGCTTTTTCATGCTCAAACAGCAACATTACACACTAAAGACAGATGAACATGTGATAAAGCATGATGGGTCCTCTTTAAACAGCAATGTTTGTGTTCTCTCATATGTCCGTCATCAGGCTCTGACCACCGGCAGCATCCCGGGATTCATAGACGTGGTGATGAACCTGAACTCTCCGGCTCTGCTGGAGGATAACCTCATCTGGCAGGCCAAGAGCAACGGCAAACGAATCATCTTCTACGGCGACGACACTTGGGTTCGACTCTTCCCAAAACACTTTATGGAGCACGACGGCACTACCTCGTTTTTCGTGTCCGACTACACAGAGGTGAGAGGAGCTAAACTCAAAGTGTGGGTCATGTAGAGTTAAGGGAAAATAGTTGGTTCAGTTGGTATCCACAAGATTGGGAATTTCACGTGACGCCAGAACATTTTTCAATGCAGATTTTGCCTTGTGTGAGTGATCATTATTGGAAGCCTTATACAAATTAGTGTATTACATGTGTACTTTAGTATATTAAACTCAACAACTAGGGCAGTTGTATTCCTCATCGTGACCCCTTGAAGCTTATAAGCTTATGTTTGTTTTTGAGCGAGTCTTATAGACTTCATTTGTCCATTTCTTCTCTAAGATCTTAATCTCTCCATCTCGTTCTGTCAGGTGGACAATAACGTGACCCGTCATCTGGACAGCACTCTGAAGCGGGATGACTGGGATATTCTCATTCTGCATTATCTGGGTCTGGATCACATCGGGCACATCAGCGGACCCCACAGCTCTCTGATAGGACCCAAACTCATGGAGATGGACGACGTCATCAAGAAGATTCACACCTCGCTCATATCAAAGGTGTGTTTATTGTGTTTTTAGCTTCTCTGATCTGTTCACAAGAAGCGGTGACCGTTCATGATGCAGTCGCGTCCCACGGATCTGCTCGGCGTTCTTGTGTTTCACTGAGAAACCCTTGATATTTGCCTTCCTGTCAATCATATATCAAGTTTTGTCTGTAGGCAGTCTTGAAGTGTTTACTCTTACTTTGCTCAGTCAATAATCATTATATTGCTAATTCTGAGGATTATTGATTTGAAAAAAACATTAAATGTGAATATGTAAGTGTAGAGTTTGTGCTCTAAACATGAATTATTCCTATTAAATCATTCCAGCAACATGTTAAGTCATGATAGCAATGTGTTAATCATGCTAAAATAGACTTTCTCTGAGTAAAACCTTCAGACTTCAAGCTTTTCAAAGTTATTTTAGTTATAAGACCTGGCTTTGTCAAGCCAACATCAAAGTTTTACTCATCTAGTTTATTATAAATGATTTATCCATGTACATTGTTTTTGTTTTAAATGCATGTGCTTCATAATTGAACCTTCGCCAGGAGTTTGATTGACAAGCGATCTAACCAATCATAACGCCGAATCTGCCATTTTGTCTGACAAAGCATTCAGGAGTTAGAAGATTAACCTCGGTGGACTTGAACTTGAAAAATGGCGTGTATTTACGTCTTTCCGCGTTTGAAACAACATTCCTTCTGATGTTCATTCATGTTTATTTGATGCTATAAATGAACTAGTAGGAAGAGATGATCGTTTAACGAGCCGCTTGAGCTGAGGCGCTACAGCGATCTGTCACGACACATTAAAGAGCCACAAAACGTTTATTATTGTTCAAATTTCTTTAAAAAAACACAATTTGAAAGCTGGGACTTTATTTAATATCATCAGTAACCTGCTCGGCCTTGTCTGTCGACTTGTTGTCAGTGTCCTCTTTGCTCCGCGATGTATTTTACACTGCGTGTGGCGTGACAGAGCCATGGCTTGTCGGACAAAACAACAGTAACTAAGGGGGGCGGGTCTTTGCAAGGGGTCAATTAAAATAACTTCAACTGATGATGAGGGCGGGGCAACCTGTCACTCACATGAGATCCCCCAATAGCAAACCACAACCATCCAATCAATTCCCCACAAACCAAATCCCCGCCCTACATTTGTTCTTGTTCCATAAGCCGTTTCTGGGGAATAGGGAAGAAATGTCAAATCATGCTGACTTTAAGGGTGAAGTCTTTTTTCTTGAGCCTAGCAACCACATAGTAACACCCTAGCAACTGTACAGATAAGCCTAGATTTAGATTTATTCTGCAGGAGCAGCAACACTATTGAGTCTGTGAGAGTGAGGCTCATTTTTCTCTCTCGTTTTCTTCCTGAAAAGTAGTTTTTTAAGGACTAAGCAGTTCTGCTACATTTTAACCCACATACTGTACACAAACGTCCCAGAGCTTTTCCCAGAGGACCGTTTGGCTGGTTTCAACCTGGGTTATTATAACTAAAACTAGAACTGAAACTATTGAAAACGTTTGTGTTATTTGACATAAAGTTTAAATAAAAAAGATTAATGCACAAGATTAAAAATGTGGGAGCTAACTTAAATAAGTACTAAAAACTGTAAATAAAAATTAAAACTGCATTAAAAATAAATTAAACATAAATAATATTAAAAAAACTAAAAGTAATAAAAATGACAAAAGCACATGACAAAATTACAAAAAATAAATAAAATATAAACTGAAAATAAAAGAAAATTTAAAATATATAATAATATTTACAATAATACTAAAATAACACTGACTTCAACACAGACTTCAGTGTCTGCTCTCTACTTTTTCTTTTTTTTGGGAGGGGTGGGGGGGGATTAATAGACAATGTTAATCTCAGTGATGTTTCACGCTGGATTTTACTGTAGTAATGGGCCAAAAAGTGGGGCATTCACATTATAGATATCATAGTTGCCATGGAAACACTCATATGAGAACTTAAAAAAATTCCGGTCACTCTCATTTCCATCATTAAAGTTCAAAAATTAGGCCTAAAACATCATTGTGACACAGATGAATATAAAAATGCTCATTTTTAGCCGAAGACGACTTTCTCCTCTTCTGTAGTTCACGTCAGCTCTCTTCAGGAAGTTTGCTCTCTGTCAGCAACTGGGTAATTACGTAATTGTGTAATTATTTTTGCGGTGTGACATTCGCCATGACTGATTTGCAGAATTACAGTTAGTAGCCTAGTTTCTGTTGGTGTGAAAGGCGTTTTTACGCCACTGCAGTTTTTTGACTTGGAACAAAAAACTTTTTGTGCTCTACTAGAACAGGTTTTCCTGCTTGAATGTTGATTATTCTCCTCATATTCTCCATTGTTGCAGCTCCTCTCTTCCCAGTCTGTCAGTAACGCTCTGTTTAGTTCCTGTCTCTATGAAGCCCCTCCCTCCATGTGCTCTGATTGGTCGGCTGAAGCAGTGTGTTGTGATTGGTCATTTGGGAAATGTCCCGCCCCTTACCATGACCGCCAGTTTCAACACACTACTAACTAACTCAACCAGACCCCGCCCCTTTATTCTGCATTTGAATTATTTTAATGAGGAATATTGTGAAGAAAACTCAAGACTACAATGGAGGCGTTTCAGGGAGTTCAGAAACACTGATATAGAGAAGAACTGCTGCTGGAGGGACTTTTTCATGCTCAAACTAGTGTTGTCACGATACCAAAATTTTGACTTCGATACGATACCCAACTTCAGTATCACGATACCGATACTTAAACGATACTATGGCAAAAACCTAAAACAGTAGGAAAAGTAAATAAATAACATATGACAGAACTGTGGCTAGTGGTTTCCCAAAGTAACTAGCCACTCAGCATTTTTATTGGCCACAATTTTGATGTTGGTAAATTACATTTTATATGATTAAAGCTGACTTTTTTATGCTTAAATTACTTTCAGTCATTTTACTTGATTTAGAAGATTTAAAACACTTTCAAACTTTTAAATGCAGACTGACCACCCAAATCAAGATTACATTTTATATCAGCTGGTATGTACAGGTGGGCAAGAGGTGGACAATGTATGAGCATGAGCTAGTATGAGAACAAGTTATTTGTGTTATGCTATATAAAAGAACAAAGAAGCAAATTACAAAAACAGTAGTAAATTAAAAATAATCTTTTTTCAGATACACTAGGTTTATTTAACATATTTAACAGCTTTTGTTGTTTGATTAACATTAATGATGGACAGGCCTATTTAATTGGGCTGCTGAATGCATGGACGTAACTGACAAATATCCAGTTATTACCCACCTGTTTACGTCCACTTAAGCCATAACCGACTGTATTCACGCGAGATACTCCACATGATGGACATTTAGACATCTGTGTGCACGTGTATTTGACTATTCAGACGCGAGGAAAACTGATCGCGCGCGCGACAGACAGAGAGAGAGAGAGAGAGAGAGAGAGAGAGAGAGAGAGAGCGCACGCGAGAGAGCTCTTCTGTTGTGTGTCATTCAGCGCAATTCCGCCTATCCCTCCTTCACTAACTGCATGTAAATAACGAATTGTGTGATTGGATTGTAATTTTGTGCTACGACGATCTTCGACGACCATTTGGCTGTAAACTTAAATTATATTCAACTCGCCAAAGTGGCTAGTGGGAGTGGCTGTCATCAAGCCCTGCATGTAAGTGTTTTGACAGTGAGAATATTGATTACTGTAAATAATTAGAGCAATGTTATTAAAGCATAAATTGGTTTAATATAATTGTATAGTCCCTTCACATATTTGTTTTTTAAAATTAATTTTATTTTAGCAACCAGATATCACTTATTAGACTCAATAATACACCTCTTTGCGGATGTCTGCTTGCATGAGTAATATAAATAACACTCATTTAATTTTTGAGAGCATAAACATAACGCTGGTATCACATTCACTAACCTGTCGCTCTTTAAATTCTCTGTACAAATCGGGATGTTTGGCAAGTTGGATGCTCCCTTCGCTTGCGTTATTTTGTAACGTATTTTGCAGACGGGCTTTGTGGTGTCCGTGGGCTTGCCCTGACTGTCGGCAATGTAAGCAAAATAATGCCATATTTTGCTTTGTGAATCTGCGGTTGCGCAGTTGACAGGAATAAACACGCACTCAATGTGCCTCAGAAGCAGCGCGCTGCACACACACTGCTCCCTGCTGTCGCACATTAGGAAATACAGCTGGCATTCAAAGTACCGGTACTAATAAAATGAAGAACCGTACCGTTTCTAAAAGCAGGGTATCGCGATACCTTTCTAGTACCGGTATATCGTGCAACACTAGCTCAAACAGCAACATTACACACTAAAGAAAGCCCTTTTCGTCAGTAACGAGGTCTAAACACGCCTCTAGATTGGTGACATCTGTATAACCAGCTGTGTTCTACTTTAGCCCTCCGCAGGCCTGCTGCACATTATAATATCGGCATGCGAAATCTGTTTCCTGTGCAGGTGAGAGAGTTGAACTCCCTACAGGACCGGAGGAACACAGGAGCTTCTGACACATCCAACACTCATTAATCATCAGAGCCCTTTATGAGAGATCTTAGACCGGAGCCGTTAATGTAGGTTATTCAGAGCGTTGCCTTAAGTAACAATGAATTTTAGGACACGATAAAATGGTGTGTCAGAAACATCTACAGCAGGAGCGCAGAAGAACCACTGGAGGCATTTAAAGGGGTTGTTTCATGAAAAATCACATATACATTAATATTTTGGGATAAAATAGCTCACTATGAAAACATAAAAAGAGATCTATCTATCTATCTATCTATCTATCTATCTATCTATCTATCTATCTATCTATCTATCTATCTATCTATCTATCTATCTATCTATCTATCTATCTATCTATCTATCTATCTACCCATCTACCCATCTGTCTATCTGTCTATCTGTCTATCTGTCTATCTGTCTATCTGTCTGTCTGTCTGTCTGTCTGTCTGTCTGTCTGTCTGTCTGTCTGTCTGTCGTTCTATCGTTCTATCTATCTGTTGTTCTATCTATCTGTCATTCTATTCGCCTTTCTATCATTCTATCTGTCATTCTATCGTTCTGTCATTCTATCTTTCTATCTTTCATTCTATATTTCTATCTATCTGTTCTCTGTCCTATCTATCGTTCTGTCGTTCTGTCTGTCGTTCTGTTGTTCCATTCTATATTGCTATCTATCTGTTGTTCTATTGTTCTATCGATCTGTCGTTCTCTTTCATTCTATATTTTTATCTTTCTATCTGTCGTTCTATCTGTCATTCTATCTGTATATGGATCTATCTATTCTATCGATCTATCTGTCGTTCTATCTGTTCTGTCATTCTATCTGTCATTCTATCTATCTTATCTATCTATCTCTATCTATCTTTCTATCTGTCGTTCTATCTATCTATCTATCTATCTATCTATCTATCTATCTATCTATCTATCTATCTATCTATCTATCTATCTATCTATCTATCTATCCATCCATCTATCTATCCGTCTATCCGTCTATCCGTCTATCTATCTATCTATCTATCTATCTATCTATCTATCTATCTATCTATCTATCTATCTATCTATCTATCTATCTATCTATCTATCTATCTATCTATCTATCTATCTATCTATCTATCTATCCACCCATCCATCTATCTATCCGTCTATCCGTCTATCTATCTATCTATCCATCTATAGTCATGGAATATACTGTAAATAATGCATAACTAAGAATTATAAGTGGAAAAGACATGATTAAACAATTAAGCAATGAAAACATATGAAGAGACTCAGCTGGTGCTATTGATCATATGTCCACTGTCTATGTCTAGGTTTCTTCATAATGATCTGTGAGTTGCTTTATGCCTGTGTATGGTGTAAAAGTTGCTTGCCATGGTTTCAGACTGTGCTTCCAGTTTGCTGCCACACCAGCAGTGGCTGTAATTGGGCGTCTTGGGCTGGCATGTAAATTTTCAAGGTTTGGAGGAAACATACAGAAGTGCTTTTGAATAATGTTGTCCTGCTCAGCTTGGAAGCTCAAATACAGCATGAAATGATGTCTGGGAATATAGTTTCCTGCTATGAGCTTTTCTTGTCTTAAAATCTGTACCCTCATTCAATAGGAAACGGATTCCTCACTGATATCCATGTGAATTGTGCTCCGTGTGGGATTGTATCCATGTAACAGAGGGAAGAGAAGAAGAGTTAGTGAGAGCAGGAGGAAATGAACGTGTGAGATGAATATGGTGTCAGATTTTGAGGGATTCCTTGGAGGGCCGTATAACGAGACGGATGTTTTGTCCCGCTGACGGTGCAGTTATAATAGGAATCATTGATATGATAGAGTGCATATCAGTGTTTCATACTGGAATTCGGTTTGGAGATCAACCAGTTCAAATATTGGTCTGAACTACATAAACGTAGTATTGTGTGCATTTTAATGCAGGGCTTAACTGTTTTGGGTCAGTTGACCACTGCTGCAGTGTAAATTGTTGATTATGTACATGTTTTTATATGACTTTATGAGTGAGTCATTGAATCATTCATTCATTTTTTTTTTTTTTGAAGCAATTAACAATTTGTCAAAACCTTTAGTAAATTACATGTTATTTTGTTTAGATGTCTATTCAGAATTGATTCTCAATTTAGACAGAATCATGCAGCTTGTATACATTATAAAGTTAAATATTTGGGCTTCTGTGGTGTATTGAACCTTTCTTGTTCAATATTTGTCACCAAGGTGACATTAACTGTAGCTGGACATAATTTTGTTGCAAAAAAAATTTGTGATACTATTGTAATTTATTAATCTTTGTAAAGTTAACAAAGGGTAAGAAATACTGCAACAAATGTATTGCTCACAGTTAATGTTAGTTAATGTTTTTTTTTTTTTTTTAAATTGCTGTTTAGGTTTAAATAATATTTATTTTAGTTTTAAATTTTTAGTTTTTATTTATTTCCAGTTTATGTGCTTCAACTTAAACTTATTTCAGTTTATTGACAAGGCAACATTTATTTTTTTCATTTACTTTACATTTTTCAAATAATATATATATTTTATTTCATTTCAGCTTTTTCAATTAATAGAAATGTTTTTTTAAAGTTTTGGTTAATGCTAATAACCCTGACCTAAAGATCTTGCTTCATTTCTGGTTGAACAGTTGAATAGTAGCGACTCCATTGTTCATTAAGTGAGTCATATTGTCAGTTCATTCAGTGAAGGATTTCTCCGGCTGAATCATAGCTCATAGGTTCATGTCTTTTTTCATTGTTTGAAAGGTTAATTTTGGACCCTGTTGGCACACATCTTTGTGTTCTCTTACTCCTACTTCTCTTTCTGTCTCTCATTACCTGTGAAACATTGTGCAGGTCTCCCTCCCCTGAGATCAGGGGGTCATTTCTTTTCCTCTGGTCTTCTTTTAACCAGCATGTTTTTCTTTCAATCTGCTCCACATAAGTGGGTGGTCGTTTTTCATCCATGTAGAAGCAGAGGAACAGGCTGTCAGAAGCAATGCCCTCCAAAGGCCTTGACACGATTAATCGTTAAAAGATCGCAAACTGTATTCTAACACCCACACAATCTCATTCCTAAATGACACAGTTTCTCTGTCCGCTCTGTCTCTATGTTAAATCACTTACTCAAGAAATTTGTTCAAAAATGCATATTAATCCAGTAATGAAACAAATGAAGTGTTTATGAGTGAATCATTGAATCATTCACTGAGGAGATTTGTTAAAAAATGCTGATTAATCCGGTAATGAAACAAGTGAAGTGTTTATGAGTGAATCATTGAATCATTCACTGAGGAGATTTGTTCAAAAATGCTGATTAATCCGGTAATGAAACAAGTGAAGTGTTTATGAGTGAGTCATTGAATCATTCACTCAAGAGACTCACTCAAAAACGCTGATTAATCTGGTAATGAAACAAGAGAAGTTTTTATAAGTGAGTCACTGAATCATTCACTCAAAAGAAACTCATTCAAAAATGAAGTCTTTATTAATGAGTCATTGAATCATTCACTCAAGAGACTCATTAAAAAATGCAGATTCATCCAGTAATGAAACAAATGAAGTGTTTATGAGCAAATCATTGAATCAATCACTCAAAAGATTTGTTCAAAAACGCTGATTAATCCAGTAAAGTGATATCTTTTTGAGTGAGTCATTGAATCATTCACTCAAGAGATTCATTGACAAATGCAGATTAATCCAGTAATGAAACAAGTGAAGTGTTTGAGTGAGTCATTGAGTAATTCACTGAGGAGATTTGTTCAAAAATGCTGATTAATCCAGTAAAGAAGTGAAGTCTTTATGAGTGAGTCATTGAATCATTCACTCAAGAGATTCATTAAAAATGCAGATTCATCCAGTAATGAAACAAGTGACGTTTTTATAAGTGAGTCACTGAATCATTCACTCAAAAGAGACTCGTTCAAAAATGAAGTCTTTATTAATGAGTCATTGAATCATTCTCTCAAGAGACTCATTCAAAAATGCAGATTCATCCAGTAATGAAACAAGTCAAGTCTTTATGAGAGAGTCATTGAATCTTTCATTCAATTTTTTTTTTTTTTTTTTAAAGACTGCAGCAATTAACAATTTGTCAAAACCTTTAGTAAATTACATGTTATTTTGTTTAGATGTCTATTCGGAATCGTGTGAGAATTGTGATCTCTATTTAGAAAAAAAAAATGTATTCTCAATTTAGACAGAATCATGCAGCTCTAGTATTTAGTGTATACAACATACATGCAAACCATTTCTGTTCACTGTATCAGCTCTGCTACTGCCTCCATTACCCCTTGCATACTGGTGTAATTTTATAAGAATGGCAGAGGATCATGGGAAAATGACCCATCAGCATTAGTGCAGCCTTTAGATCCTCCACTAATCGTTAAAGCAGTGATTTTGACAGCTGCACTTTTGTCTTGAGATGAACTTATGGGCTTCCAGGAGGAGCAGATGGTGTTGAACGAGGTCATAACTGCGTCTCTGGATTGTCCTCTTGCCATATAGGCCACACGCACACTGAAAGTACTGGTGGAAACTACTTTTCATGCAATTACTGTACAGTGAATATGGACTGAAGCTTGTGAGGTTCACAAAGCAGCATAAAAATATCTTAACGTCCATATTTAAACCAAATCACTCCAAAGTGTGCAGTTTTGTGAACTATATCAAATGAGTCAATCTCAAAAGAATGAGTCATTCACAAATTGCCCTTTTCTATTTGACACTAACTTGTGATCCAAAGTGGATGTCAAGATGTCCAGTGATTTATTTCAGTCCGTTACTCACACAGAACTATGAATTTAGAAGACTTGGAATAAATCACACAAGTCATATGGCCACTTATATGATGCTTTAATGGCTCTTTATTGCCTTTTCTTCAAAAACGTATCTTTTTGTATTACAAAGAATAAATTCAAATGGCTTTAGAAGGACCTGACAGGAAATAATGACAGAGTTTTTCATTTTCGCTGAACTATTCATTTAAACTGCTGCCTTTTTGATCAGCATTCACAGATTCAAATATATATTTTTATTTAAAAATATGCTATACATACACTACTGCTCAAATTTTTGTAGTCAGAAAGACATTTTTCTGCTTTTGAAAGATCTATTCTGGTCACCAAGGCTGCCTTTATTTGATCAAAAATACAGTAAAAATAGTGAAATATTATTCCAATTTAAAATAGCTGTTTTCTATGTGAATATATAGTAAAGTGCAATTTATATCCAGTGATCAAAGCTGAATTTTCAGCATCATTACTCCAGTGTCACATGATCCTTCAGAAATCATTCTGATATGATGATTTGATGCCCAAGAAACATTTCTGATTATTATCAATGTTGAAAACAGTTGTGCTGCTCATATTTATGTGGAAAAAACTTTTTTTTTCAGGATTTTTTTGAAAAATGAACAGCATTTATTTGAAAACGATGTAAACTTTTTATCAATTTAATGCATCCTTGCTGAATAAAAGTATCAATTTCTTGAGGAAAAAATGACCCCAAACATTGGTAATGTAAACATGGCACATGATACTTTGGGTTTGTCCTCTTTGAGGCCTGTAGAGATGAGTTTAGATGTGAGACAGAAGTCATGACTCTGAGGTAAATGACCTGTTCTCTTGACTTTGAGATGATTTGTTGTCGTCTCTGACGGTCTCTAAAAGCCTCTCTACTGTCACGAGTGTCATTGAGTATTCAGAGATTTCTCATTACACACTCTCAAGTGTTTCAAAGCCATTGAATCATTCGCTATCTTATTGTTTGACAGTCTTATCTGCAATTCCCCAGAGCTGCGATGCTTTTGGACAGACAAGATTCGATTTAACATGTTCATTCTGTGACTTCCTGTTTGTATCTGCTGTTGTGATGAGATGTTTGTGTTTTTCATTGGTGGACTGAACTGACGGCCATCAGAAACCATCAAAACTAATGAGATTTCTCACACATTTCTCTCTCTCTTTTACGCTGCTTGTTTTTCTTTGTCATATTTTTTTGTATCTGTAGTATATTTTTATATTTTTCATAACACCATGCCTAGTTAATGTGTTATCATGACATAACCTAACAATGAACATTAATTTAGTGTTTATTCATTTTGGTTCATTTTAATTTCTACATAGTCAAACCAAAAATTATTCAGAGATTTGATATTTTTGATATATTTTTATAGTTCATTTCTGTAAGTGAGGATAGCAAAATCAAGTAAACTATGACATATTATACCCAAAAATTCTTCATACAGTGGACTACCAGTAAAATTGATAAAAATTTGGAACCAAAAATTATTCAGACACTTTGAGCACCTTACCATGTTTTGCTCTAGTGTTATCTGACATAATTAAGATTATTGTTTTCTGATACAGTTTAACTCTGATATAACTCTTTTTTTTTTTTTTTTTTAACTATAGTGAATAAACTGTATTAATGAATGAAATGTTCAAAGTGTCTGAATTAATTCTGGTTTGACTGTTTACTAATACAATTATTGAAAATTACATTTTCAAGTTTTATAAATTAATTTATAATAATTTTATTATAAAATTTAAAATACATTACAAATAAAATGTGTAATAAAAATGTACATTCATTATTATTATTATTATTATTATTATTAATAATAATAATAACAATAATTATTATTATTATTATTATTAATAATAATAATAATAAATAATAATAATAAAATGTACTTTTTATTATTAGAAATTGTCATTTATATAATCACATTCACTTGTTTTTATCATGAAATAGTAATAATAATAATGATAATAATAATAATAATAATAATAATAATAATAATAATTATTATTATTATTAATATTATTAATATTATTGAATTATATAGTTTAAAATATATTATTGTTGTTGTCTTATAAAATATACTTTTTATTATTAGAAATTGTCATTTATATAATCACATTACTTGTGTTTATCATGTAATATTATTATTAAATTATATAATTTTAGAATATATTATTATTATTATTATTATATTATTATTGTATTATAATAAAATATACTTTATATTATTATTGCCATTTATATAATTACATTCACTTGTGTTTTTATCATGAAATAATAATAATTGTTATTAAATTATATAATTTTAAAATATATGATTTTATTTATTATTATTGTATATTAAATATGTTTTATTTATCATTTATAGAATCAAATTCACTTATGTTTTTATCATGAATTATTATTATTATTATTATTATTATTATTGCATTATAATAAAATTAGTTATTTTTTAGAAATTGTCAATCACGTAATCTGATTCACTGATCATGTTCTTAATATCATGACATTATCTTGTTAACATTATTATTATTATTAAATTACACAATACATAAAACATTATTATAATTATTATTATTTTTGTTTGTGCATTATAATACAATTTAATGAAATGATCATTCATGTGATCGCATTCCCTGATCATGTTTTTATTATTATGAAATGATCATATATTAAAACTATGTATGCAAGCGTATATCTATAAACACTGTAGATTGATATATGGCTTTGTATACATGATTTGAGTGTGTCTGTACTGATGGTGGTGTTGTTGAATACACTCTCCAACACAGTAATCTGTCGTGTGTGTTTCCTGTGGAGGCCTGCAGTCTTTCTCTCAGACTCGTCTTTGTCCGCGTGACGCTCGTTTCATGTGTTTGTTGTAGTGTGGTGTGGTTCTGCATGTATTCCCTCGCTCCTCGAACAGCCTCGGAGATGATGAACGTTTCTCTCCTCCAGCAGAACCGTCTCTCCATCCCTGTGTGTCCGTGCGGTGGATCACAGAAGCCTCGCTCCGGTCTCTCCTGCTCTTCGGGGCCGTTCTGGAGCCGGCGCTGCGTTCGCTGTCTTTGTACTGAGCTTGTTCGCCTGAAGTGGGAGATTGGATTATATCCTGTTATTCCCATTCAAACTGATGCATGTCGTATAAATTACAACACTTCTGAGAATCTGAATATAATGGTGCGCTTTCATTTCTCGTCCTCCTTTTCCGAGGCGATATCCCTCCTGTGAAGACCAGATTTGAGTCTGTAAATCGGGCCGCGGTTTTGTACATTCAAACGCACTGATTTCTGGTGTAATTACATGCAAATCTCTCGTTCGCCTGGTTTTGGGACAAGAGAGGAAGTGGTCATGTTTTCTGTTAGATGATTTTATAATTCATTACCTGAATCTTTCTGCATGAATACTGCTGCGCTGCGAGACCTTGGACGTTTTGCTGTGACTAAAATGAAACGAAATATTAATTGAGGGCATTGAAAGTCAGTTATTTGAGTGATTGACCTGTGGACTTGTTCTCTCTCACAGCGATGTACAGTAAAATACTAAATACTTTCTTTTTACATGACAACTGTGCCCCAGAGCATCATGGGTAAAGATAACTCAAGGACAGGAGTTGACTGGGATTGACACAGCAATAGTTCAGTGGTGTTATTAACACTTTACAGTAAGTTTGAATTCATTGACATATTTATAATGCATCAGGTGTCATGAACTAACAATGAGCAATAATTTACAGTAGTTAGTAACTTCTACATATACTATCTTAATAATAATAACAAAAAAATATAATTTTTACATATACTAAGACATTTCTAACTGTTTAAGTTGTGTAAATTAATTTGATTATGATTATATCATATCATTATTATTAATAATATATATATATTAATAATACATTTTAATTATTGCCATAAATATTGATAATAATAGCTAATATTAACAAGAGTATGTTATTGTTATTTATTATTAATCAATTAATATTTTTATTTATTTATTAAATAATAATAAATATTATTTATTACATTTACCAATATATTTTTTTTAACATTTCAGGTCGTATACATTAATTTATGATGGTTATTATGATAGCAATAATAACTATTAATTATTATTATTATTATTATTATCAATAATATTAATAATAATTATAGTAGTTATTATTAATTCTAATAGCATTTTTTACATAATACATTTTTACAATTTTAAATTGTATAGATTCATTTAAAATAATAATAATAAGCTTTAATAATAATGTCAAATATTAGAGTAGTTAATAATATTAATACTAATAGTTAATATTAATAAGAATATTTTTTATTGCTATTATTATTTTTTTTTTTACATTTTAACATTTCAGGATGTATAAATTAATTTATGCTGTTGATTGTAATGGTAAATATTAATTATAGTAATAATTATTAATAAGCTACTAATAGTTAGCATTAAAAATAAGAAATATATTTTATCATCTCAAGTTGTATACATTAAAATAATAAAATAAGCTTTAATTATTATTATTATTATTATTATTATTATTATTTAGTAGAAAATTCTTATTAATAGCTAAAATTAATAAGAATTTTGACTTTTTACATATACCAGTACATTTTTAACAGTTCAAGTTCTAAAAATGTATTTATGACAGTGGTAATAATAATGATAATAATAATTAATAAGCTTATTATTTTTATTATTTGAATGTATACAACTTGAAATGTTAAAATGTATATGTAAAAAATATAATTTCTTATTATTAATGCTACCTATTAGTATTAATAACTACTATAATTCATATTTTTTATTATTATTATTACCATCACCATCATAAATTCATTTATACAGTATACATTTATACATTATTATTATTATTTATAAAGAATAACTGTTATTATTATTATTATTAAGGCCAAACATTAATAATAATCACTAGGATGTATTTGTAAGCGGTGAGTCTCTGTGTTGTTTTGATGTGATGTGATGAGAAGAGCAGCGTGAACATTCTTCAGCAGCTCTTCCTGTGTTTGACAGATGAAGATAAACGAGTGAGTTTCTCTCTTACAGCACAAACACTCAAAGTTATTCTTTCTCTCAGATTGCTCCACAATCCCTGTTCTCCTCTACAATTAAAAAAGGGCCAGTACTAAAGAATCTCCTGAGAGAAACGTGCCTAACCGGCTTCCTGAATATTTAAGGATGGATGTGGAGCGTTTCTCTGCGGCGCTGCAGGGAGTCGCTGTGAGAGCAGAAGAACACCAAACCTCGACTGAAGCGCTTCGATGAAAACTCCTCTAAACCTGTTCCTGCTCTCCGTTATTTCTCCGTCTCACTGTCTTATTCTGTCTATTTAACTTTTTTTTCTCTCTCTTTCCTCTCTCTTTATTTCTTTACCTTTTGTATGAAAAAGCATCAGGATTTACAAACTGCACATGAGATTCTTTCTCCCGTGGAACACAAAAGGAGACATTTTTAAGGACATTAACGCTGCTCTCTGCCATACAGAGTGAAGAATTATTTTAGTGTCATTTAATTTCTATTATACTGTTTATTAGTATTTTTAATTAGCTTTTATTTTTATATTTTCATTTGAATTTTAGTTTAAGTTTTTAGTAATTTTATGTGCTTTTGACATTTTTATGTTTTTTATTTATTTAAATATTTCTATATAGCTTTAATTTACTTTTATTAGTTTGAGTAATATTAGTATTTCAACTTAAAAAAAAAAATTCAGTTAGTTGCAAGGTGAAATGCTGTTTTTCATTTAATATTTCTATTATTTATTAAAAATTTTTAGATGTAAAACTTTTTTAAATTTTATTTTTAAAACTTTTTAAATTAAGTGATTTAAAAAAAATATACATTTTTAGTTTTAGTCAGGCCTGTTATTATAACTGAAACTCAAACTAAAAAAACTAAAACCATAAAAAAGCCCATTACATGAAATGAAATGAAATGAAATGAAAAAAAAAACTTTTTATTATTTTAAATTTTTTTTATTAAGTGAATTTTTTTATAGTTTAATTTTGAACTGAATTTGTAACTGAAACTGAAACAAAAAAAAACTAAAACCATAAAAAAGTCCATTACTTGAAATTAAATAAACATCAACTGAAGTAAAACAAAACAAAACAAAACACAATAAAATAAAATAAAATATAAAATAAAAAATAAGATAAAAAATAAATAAAATAAAATATAAAATATAAAATAAAATATTAAAAAAAAATATATATATATATATATATATATATATATATATATATATATATATATATATATATATATATATATATATATATATATATATATATATATATATATATATAATATATATATATAATATATATATATAATATATAATATATATATAATATATATATAATATATATATATATATATATATATATACTTATTTTATTTCAGCCAAGGCAACATTTCCCACTTTTATTTAGTTTAATTTGATGTACTAAAATAAAAATAAAAGTAAAACTGAAATAAAAATTAATAAAAACTATATAGACAAAGTCAAACACAAAAATTTTACTAAAACTTGAACTGAAATTAAAATGATAACAGAAATGATTTTTATATTTTTATAAAAACTATAATAGTATCTCAATATACTAAAAGTGTTTTTAGTTAACAATGAACTCTGTATGAAGTCGCATGAGGGTTGAGTAAGTCGTTATTTAAAGAAATCAGTTCTCAAAATGAAACTGTCTTAGACATTTGAATACGTGCATATGTAAATTATATTTGGAGAGTAAAGATTAGAATTAGAATGTAGAATTTCTCCGGTATTGTTCCACAGAAGAAAGCGGTTTGAGGGAGTGACTAATGACTCGCTTTAGCTGAACTATTCATTCACGCCGCCTGTAATTCCTCAAGGTTTCTTGAAAGCCTCTCGTGGAGCTGTTAAGATGGCAGGAAGCATTTTTCATTCCTTTACCTTTCTCCATTTTCACATTCGACTCATTTTTCTCAGCACCTTTTCTCAAACCAAATCACTGTGTCCTGAAGTCAGGAATCTCTTAATAATAGTCCATTCCTACATGAGCACGTGTTTGATTCAGTCTCTCTGTCTCCAAACGCCCAACAAATCACACACAGATAAATTCACACACGTTTCTGTTTTATTGCGCTGGTTTCTGTAATGTTTTGAACGAACTCCCGGTGGCTGCTTGATGTTGAATTATTTTTCAAAGCTGCTTTTGGAGCAATGTCGCCTTTCTTTATTAGTTTTGTTCCACTTTAAGCTTCCTAGTGTTGAATCGTATGGGGAAATGCTCTATTTTCAGTGTGTTTTATGGTATCATGGGGGATAACGGCTTATGAAGGAGGGAAAGAAGAACACTTTATATTCTTAAATGGAGTTATTTATTTTGCTTGAGTTGTTGGCTTTTCTTCATCCTTAACCCTGTGATATGAACGCTGTGTTGCAGCCTGAGACTCATCCATCTCCATTACAGCACCTCAGTGTTTGTTTCAGGAAAACGAGTGCCCTAAAATCCCACAAACTGCGAACAGGCGTTGGCTGACAGAACCCTTTATGGGCGGCCGTCCTCATGCCGTTTTTGAGGTGTAATTCTGCTCAGATTTGGTAATCTAGAAACAGCCAAAGTGTTTTAGAGCAGACCTCCATTGTAAAATTATTGACTTTAAATCAAGATGCATTTACTGGAAATGCAAAATGATTAAAATATCCAAAAACCACTAGAACAGTGTTATATGTTTTGTTGACTTGTGTACTTGCATTATCCTAAATGTTTCCAAGAATGTTTAAATCCAGAGAAATTTTTAACCAGGACACGGATGTGTCCAAATGTCCGTTCGCCTATCAGTGATGTCATACCTGCGTTACCCTCGATTTCCATTTTATTTAGTAGAATCCATGGAAACACCAAATATGATTTAATAAATTATGCTTTATTAGACGACGGAACAACTGTTGGGATACATTTATAGACAGAAAACGAATTATTGTTATATTAGCTCCACACATTCAGTCTTATTGTTTGAATCTCGTTTTCTATAATTATATTATTTCATCATGCCTCAGAGAAAAACACTATTTTGTCCAGTAGCCAGAGGTGTAAAGAGTACCTGGAAACCATACTTGAGTAAAAGTACTGATACCTTACATCGAAAATGACTCCACTACAAGTTACAAGTCACCAATTCCAATTCAACTTGAGTCTTAAAGTCTGATTTTAACAGTACTTAAGTACAAACCTGATTCCAAAAAAGTTGGGACACTGTACAAATTGTGAATAAAAACAGAATGCAATGATGTGGAAGTTTCAAATTTCAATATTTTATTCAGAATACAACATAGATGACATATCAAATGTTTAAACTGAGAAAATGTGTCATTTTAAGGGAAAAATAAGTTGATTTTAAATTTCATGGCATCAACACATCTCAAAAAAGTTGGGACAAGGCCATGTTTACCACTGTGTGGCATCCCCTCTTCTTTTTATAACAGTCTGCAAACATCTGGGGACTGAGGAGACAAGTTGCTCAAGTTTAGGAATAGGAATGTTGTCCCATTCTTGTGTAATACAGGCTTCTAGTTGCTCAACTGTCTTAGGTCTTCTTTGTCGCATCTTCCTCTTTATGATGCGCCAAATGTTTTCTGTGGGTGAAAGATCTGGACTGCAGGCTGGCCATTTCAGTACCCGGATCCTTCTTCTGCGCAGCCATGATGTTGTAATTGATGCAGTATGTGGTCTGGCATTGTCATGTTGGAAAATGAAAGGTCTTCCCTGAAAGAGACGATGTCTGGATGGGAGCATATGTTGTTCTAGAACTTGGATATACCTTTCAGCATTGATGGTGCCTTTCCAGATGTGTAAGCTGCCCATGCCACACGCACTCATGCTACCCCATACCATCAGAGATACAGGCTTCTGAACTGAGCGCTGATAACAACTTGGGTTGTCCTTGTCCTCTTTAATCCGGATGACATGGCATCCCAGTTTTCCAAAAAGCACTTCAAACTTTGATTCGTTTGACCACAGAACAGTTTTCCACTTTGCCACAGTCCATTTTAAATGAGCCTTGGACCAGAGAAAATGCCTGCGCTTCTCGATCATGTTTAGATATGGCTTCTTTTTTGACCTATAGAGTTTTAGCCGGCAACGGCGAATGGCACGGTGGATTGTGTTCACCGACAATGTTTTCTGGAAGTATTCCTGAGCCCATGTTGTGATTTCCATTACAGTATCATTCCTGTATGTGATGCAGTGCCGTCTAATGGCCCGAAGATCACGGGCATCCAGTATGGTTTTCCGGCCTTGACCCTTACGCACAGAGATTGTTCCAGATTCTCTGAATCTTTGGATGATATTATGCACTGTAGATGATGATAACTTCAAACTCTTTGCAATTTTTCTCTGAGAAACTCCTTTCTGATATTGCTCCACTATTTTTGGCCGCAGCATTGGGGGAATTGGTGATCTTCTGCCCATCTTGACTTCTGAGAGACACTGCCACTCTGAGAGGCTCTTTTTATACCCAATCATGTTGCCAATTGACCTAATAAGTTGCAAGTTGGTCCTCCAGCTGTTCCTTATGTATATTTAACTTTTCCGGCCTCTTATTGCTACCTGTCCCAACTTTTTTGGAATGTGTAGCTCTCATGAAATCCAAAATGAGCCAATATTTGGCATGACATTTCAAAATGTCTCACTTTCAACATTTGATATGTTATCTATATTCTATTGTGAATAAAATATAAGTTTATAAGATTTGTAAATTATTGCATTCCTTTTTTATTCACAACTTGTACAGTGTGAATAAAATTGTTTTGGAATCGGGTTTGTATTTTACTCATGCTGAATGTAGACTCAGAGATGCACCAGTCTTATTTTCACATGCCGGTGAAAATAAGAAACAGTTGATTTGTAAGATGAGAAATCAAGTTTATTTTCTAAAATCAAAATAAATCTGAAAACCTCAATGTTGAAATAAATCAAGGTCGACACAACAACCTTTTAAACGTCTACAAACTCTCAAGTCTCAGTTGAGCTCAAGTGCACAGAAAGGTCACAAGTAAACCAATATCCTTCAAAAAGATCTTGTCAATATAGAGGATGAATAAAACAAAGTTAAGTCAAATTAAATAGTCAAAGTCTGTATGTGCTGGTTTGAGTCTCATCAGCAGCTGCAGTCAATTCCTCATCTAATAAATCAAACTCCTCTGATCAGAAACGACCTGCTAATGCGCTCACATTCACGTAAAGTATCCTTGATGACAAGTTTGGGTGAGTAAAGGCAAAACGCACAAGATATAATACCTTCAATGATGGCGATATCGCTTCATTATATCAGAAACAAACTGCTGCAGAAAAAGTTTGGTGTCATGAAAAATGTAACTTGTAATTGCATTACTCATCACAAATGTAGTGGAGTAAAAAGTACATTTACTTGATCAAAAATGTAGTCAAGTAGAGAGTAAAAGTTGCCAATATCTTTGATACTCAGTTCAACTACAAAGTAGCCAAAAAGATACAGAAACTAATTTACTCAAGTACTTTACACCTCTGCAAGTAGCTAACATTGCATAATCAGACGCAGTAATACAGCATTTTCTCCATCATACAATATGTTTTGAAAATTAATTGCATAACATAATTTTCAACACACAAATGTATCTAATATGATAAACAGTGCTGCTTTACCTCACGTACGCTTGACCAGAAGAAGGGGAAGCAGTGACTGCGGCATAATAAAAGTTCAGCTGCTCTCAAGAAATGCGTCATGCTTGTCCAGTGTTGCCAAATCTACGCTTTTCCAGCGCAATTGGGCTACTTTGAGACTGTTGCAGGTTGTTTATCATGTGCGCTTGTTGAAGCGACCCCAAATAACATGATATTTAGCCCCCAGAACTCGATTTTTATTAGGGGACCTCCTGAAATGTGTTTGCACTAGTTTTGAGTAGCAATTGGGTGGGTTTTGTTTTGAAGATATATATAAGATATATATATATATATATATATATATATATATATATATATATATATATATATATATATATATATATATATATATATATATATATATATATATATATATATATATATATATATATATATATATATATATATATATATATATATATATAATGCAATGCTTCTATCATTTATATTTGCTACTTTTCAGATGCTTTAATGTTTTATTTTATTTTTTATTTTATTTTATTTTATTATTTTATTTTATTTTTTTATTTTATTTTATTTTATTTTATTTCCAGATGTTTTGCAATGCTTTCATCATTTGTATTTGCTACTTTTCAGATGCTTTAATGTTTAATTTTATTTCCAGATGTTTTGCAATGCTTTCATCATTTGTATTTGCTACTTTTCAGATGCTTTAATGAAATTTAATTTAATTTAATTTACTTTTATTTTATTTTATTTTATTTTATTTTATTTTATTTTATTTTATTTTATTTTATTTTATTTTATTTTATTTTATTTTATTTTATTTTATTTTATTTTATTTTATTTTATTTTATTTTATTTCCAGATGTTTTGCAATGCTTTCATCATTTGTATTTGCTACTTTTCAGATGCTTTAAGGAAATTTAATTTAATTTAATTTAATTTACTTTTATTTAATTGTATTTAATTGTATTTAATTTTTTATTTATTTTATTTTATTTTATTTTATTTTATTTTATTTTATTTTATTTTATTTTATTTTATTTTATTTTATTTTATTTTATTTTATTTTATTTTTTATTGTATTTTATTTCCAGATGTTTTGCAATGCATTCATCATTTGTATTTGCTACTTTTCAGATGCTTTAATGTTTAATATTATTTTATTTTATTTTATTTCCAGATGTTTTGCAATGCTTTCATCATTTGTATTTGCTACTTTTCAGATGCTTTAATGAAATTTAATTTAATTTAATTTAATTTAATTATTTTATTTTTATTTTATTTTATTTTATTTTATTTTATTTTATTTTATTTTATTTTATTATTTTATTTTATTATTTTATTTTATTTTATTTTATTTTATTTCCAGATGTTTTGCAATGCTTTCATCATTTGTATTCGCTACTTTTCAGATGCCTTAATGTTTAAAGAATGACTCAAGAAGCAGTTTAACTTGTACTCGACAGTGATGTGTTGGTCAATCACATCATATTAATTTTTCCCCTCAGCTAATTTACGGTTTGCGTTTTCCCGCCGCTGTGACTTAAATCACACCTGTCAATGCATGCTATTATTTTACCACACTGCTGGCGGATAGTAGGCCTTGAGTGAGGCGGTGTTTTCAAATGGCTTTATTCACGCGGCTTGTCATTAGCGTGCATTAGCTGGGGCGGGAGGGAAGGGCAGTCATTAGCATACGTTTAGTGGGCTCATGAATATTTGAACCGCTGCGAGCAGAGGACTTGTTGTTAGCGTAGCATCATTAGTGTAGTGTTAGGGCTCAGTGAGAGTGTTTGGAGCGACGGCCGGCCAGCTGTGAGCGCAGCGGTATGAGGCCCAGGAGTGAGTGAAGGACTGCTATTCAGTGTGTGTGTGTGTGTGTGTGTGTGTGTGTGTGCATGAGGGAATCAAGTGGTCCAACGCACTGAGAGACTCTTTGATGTGAAACAGAGCTGATGGTCCCCCGTCCCTGATGGCAGAGAGAAAGAGAGAGACACGTGTCCCTGCGGCTCAGTGATTTGCTCCAGTGGAGAGGACAGCAATCCAGTGTCTCTCCTAAACTCTCACTTCCTCTTGTGCACACAAACACTCATGACGCACAAACACACACAATTATACAGCAGAACCTTCTGAAAACTGACAAGACATTAAATTATTTTGGTCTGTGAGGGGTTGGTAAGATCTATAAATGTTTCTTGAGCAGAAAATCATCTTATTACAATGATTTCTGAAGGATCATGTGACACTGAAGACTGGAGTAATGATGCTGAAAATTCAGCTTTGATCACTGGATATATATTATACTTTACTATATATTCACATAGAAAATGGCTATTTTAAATTCTAATAATATTTCAATTTTTTTTTATGTATTTTTGATCAAATGAATGCAGCTTTGGTGAGCAAAAGACTATTCAAAACGTTAAAATAAATAATTTACATATGTACATTTGAATACAAAACATTTGAACAGTAGCAAACAGAAAAAAGGTAATTAAAAAATACATTAAGAAAAAACCCATATAAAAAACTGTAAATGTTTTTTTTTAATAGGGGTTTACAAAAAAAAAATTCAGCTTTGATCACAGGAATATATTACATTGTACTATATATTCATATAGAAAACAGCTATTTTGATTTCTAATAATATTTCACTGTTTTTACTGTGTTTTTGATAAAACATAAATGCAGCCTTAGTGAGCAGAAGACACTTTTCAAAACATTAAAAAAATCTTCAAAAACATTAAGTTCTTATGAACACCAAACTTTTGAAAGATACGTACATTTGAACAGGAAAAAAAAGGTGATTAAGAAAAAAATACATGAAGAAAAAAAACATCAAAAAAACTGTAAATGATATTTAAAATAAAAAAAATAAATTCTTCACAATTTTTATTTTCTGCTGGCTATGTTTCATGTTTTAACCCTGTCCCAGACACCAAAATAATCCATTTCACTCATTTTCTATCAATTTTGCATGTATAATATTATAATAAAATAATATTTTTTTCTGTGTATGTCTGTGCATCTGTATAATTTGACTATTGTTAAAATGTCTGTACTAATGTTACATTTAAGTATTTTTTATTAAGTAAAAACAATATTTATTTAGATTAATAATACAAATATTAATATATTGAACAATTTGTATTTAATTTTTATTTTTGAATTTGTGTGTTTCAGGAATCTGAAGGGACGCTGCCCAACTTACTGGTTCTGTGTGGAGATCACGGCATGTCTGAAACCGGCAGTCACGGCGGATCGTCAGAACCGGAAATCAACACGCCGCTCCTGCTCATTAGCCCCGCCTTCAGGAGGAAAGGTGAGCAGCACTGACAGATGAATATTTCACTTAGATAGAGACCTTCTGTAGCCCCGCCCCTTTTTCAGCGCTGCGCTCATTGTGTTCTGTCTTCCGGTTTGTATTTCGACAGCATGAAGGTAAGATCTTACAGATTTATGAATGAACCGAACTCATTTTAAAATCTTCCTGGCCTAAGTGACATTCGTTGTGACATCCGCTTCAATGATAACTCTCGTTAATAAGTAAATCCACTTCACCAGCTAATTACTCTTCGACAGCAATGCCATAGAAATATTTAGAGCGGAAACAGAAGATCAAACACAGTATTCTAAAGATGGATGTGCGCTTGTTTTGGAGAGGACTACAAAAGTGGGCGGAGTCTCCTCATGGCAAGATTAGGGGTTAGTATTTACTGTAGCACCGATTGTCCAATGAAATCTTTAGAATCAGAGATTGCACTAGTTTTTGGGGGTGTGTCTTGTGTCTGTCTGTCAACGGGAGGAAGCCACACCCTCTTTTGGAGTTCCCACCCTTATCTGGAGATCTCCAGTATGAAGTTATACCCTTCTTGAATATTTCAGGCTGTTGGTGGGTTTTTAGCTTGTGAATTTGACTTTTGGGATTTCTGTTTGCAAAAAAATGACATTATCTCATGGTGTTTTGAAGTAAAGGTTACTCGCATTAAGTTTCTCCTCCAAACGAAAAGGTTCTGTGACTCTCTTTGAAGTTCAAGAGAAACATTTTGGAGGATGTTTTATCGATTTTTGCAAACTGCAAAGTTTGAAACTAATGTTATTTTAGGTCTGGGCTGTGTATTTGATGTCTTATTTCTTCAATAAAGTACACTGGCCAGGATTTCCTCCCACATTTGTTAAGCCGTATCCAATAATTGCCGTGTGACAAATATCCCAGCTAAACAAGGGCTCTAATAGTCCGCAGGCTCCGGCAAACAAGCTTTACTCGCAATAAAAGTTTGTGTAAATCAGTCCCCATGTGAGTTGGTGTGACTGAAGTGATGATTTTTCATTTTTACCTCTCTTTAAATCAGATTAACAGATAACAACCAGTATATTCACTGATGTCTTTCAGAGGATGAATGTTTTTGTGATGGATGCGGGGCTGAACGTGCCTTTAGTGTTACTGGATTTACTCTTTGCTGTGAAAGCTCAAGAAACGTGAAGATGTACACTCTGTACTGAGTCTTCCAGAATCAAAGGTCTGTTTCAGCATAAGAAAAGCTCTCCGCAGCGATTACGTGTAAGAGCACGACACCGAACAATGCCTATATCAAAAACAGTTGCATTTTTCATGTCAGCGTTAATGACTGTGCAAGATATTCTTAGAATGTGCAAAGCTATACGCATCTGTTCATCTGTTCAGGAGTTATTTGAACCATTCTTGCATTTTAAATCATTTGCAAGAGGTGGTTTATGCACAAAAATGTGATCTGCCTTTTTTTAGAGCTCAAAGTGTGGATATTTTTCACATAATCAAGACCGTATTCCCTGTGCTGATGAAGGGCAATTATTCCACAAAAAAAGAGCCTGCTGTGTTTCACACTTTCTTTGCTTGAACATTTGCAATTATTTGCATACTTTTACTTATTTTTTCCTCTTATAGTGTTAGTCAAGGTTTCTTGCACCAGTAACAGCCAAAATTTAAAGTTGTAGGTGATGTAGTAATTTAATGCCAGTTAAAATTTATTTAATAAAGATTACAGTAGAGTTTGCCAATTCATTTCCCAATGAATAAAATTAAGTACATTTTAGGATCTTCTTTCACTTCAAAGTATGTCATTACTTTGACTTTAAGTTCTTAGAAATTGTTTTCCATGATGTAACATCATAATAATAGTTTGAGTACTACCATTCAAAAGTTTGAATGAGTCTCTTCTGCTCACCAAGACTGTGTTTATTTGATCAAAAATAGAGTAAAAAATGTGGAAATATTTTTACAATTTAAAACAGCTGTTTTCTATGTGAATTTAGAGTAAAGTGTAATTTTATAACAGTGATCAAAGCGGAATTTTCAGCATCATTACTCCAGTCTTGTGTCACATGATCCTTCAGAAATCATTCTAATATGATGATTTGCTGATCAAGAAACATTTCTGATTATTATCAATGTTGAAAACGGTTGATATTTTTGTGGAAAGTGTTAAACATTTTATTTTTCAGGATTCTTTGATGAATATAAAGTTCAAAAGAACAGCATTTTAGAGAGTGCCCTCCGGCTGCAAGTATGAATTGAAAACACCATTCCTGAAATATCCTCTTCTTCTTTAGAACAATTTGTGGCCTAAAGGTGCACAGAGCGCCCTCCGGCTGCAAGTATGAATTGAAAACACAGTATCCAGCTCTCATAGTGATGATAATAAATATTGAATAAATGTTACTCCTCAGTATAGAAAATTGACATAAATATATAAGAATCCATCAATATTTCTCCAAATGTGCATGCTTTTAAGCTAAAGGCCTATATGAAATGTCATAGAGGTAACATAATTGTTCAGACACTTTGCATCACAGAAATACATTATATTTTAAAGAATACCATTATTTTAATTTGAACTGAGACATGATTACAGAGGGTTTTTTCACAGCCTACCTGACTGAAAGGCCTGATTAATATGCAAGTCATTTCAGGTCATTATTATGTGTTTCTTTTGTCTTCCCTGGTGTAAATGACCCATTATTCATGATGATTCACGCCTCCACGCATACTGTGTTTCTTGACAAAAAGTGTCTTACAAAAACTAAATCAATATATTGTTTTATATGAAGGACAACCTCCAATACCCAGAAGTCTTGTCAATACAGAT
Organism: Chanodichthys erythropterus; assembly: GCF_024489055.1. Lineage (NCBI taxonomy): Eukaryota > Metazoa > Chordata > Actinopteri > Cypriniformes > Xenocyprididae > Chanodichthys > Chanodichthys erythropterus. The sequence continues at coordinate 36,500,069 of NC_090221.1, forward strand.
TTAATATACTTTTTTTGGCCTTATTTCAGTGACTTAAGTTTTTTGTTTTTTCAATAACCACGCATAAACATTATTCCTTCAAAAACACAAACATGTACATACATGTTCCTCACATATTATTGTAGCCTAGTTTGTGCTGAATACAGTGTAATGACACTTTTGTCATTTATATGTTTATGAACAACTGAAAAAAGCACAAATGTCAGGGCATGTCAAGCCCCAAATCAGCCTCAGACTCCAGAGGGTTAAAATCTTTTGTAACATTATAAATGTCTTTACTTGATCAATTTAATGCTGCTTTTCTGAATAAAACTTTCAGTTTCCTTTGAGTAAAATCTTACTGACACTAACAGCATGTACAAAGCTTAAAACTGTCATGCAAATGTATTTGGCCATGTGATGTCAAAGACCGTGCAATATCAAAACAAGCTGTTTTTGGAGCTTGATTAATTAAACGCTTTGTTTATAATGTGGAGGATGTTTTAAGCTTTGAAACTCACAGGATGTTTTAAAACTTTGATACAAAGACCTCTTATATGTCAAAAGGTCAAGGCAAATTTGATTCTCATATCATGACCCCTTTAAATCACAAATGTCTGTGACAGTTTGATTGCATTACAGGAATGCCGCAGTGAGTTTCTGGATAATTTTATGCCCCGGGGGTTTTAAATTACCTTCTGATTCATCTCTGTCTAATAATATAAAGCATTAATTCATTTCCCCCCCCACTGTTTTATAATGGATTAATTTGCATTGAGTCCAGTGTGTAATTGATTTTGACACACACAGAGCAGGCTCAGCGGTCGTCGCACTGATCATGTGACGCAGTACATGACGCATGCATAACCACGTGTGGTTAAACACACACACACACACACACACACACACACACACACACACACACACACACACACACACACACACACACACACACACACACACACACACACACACACACACACACACACACACACACACACACACACACACACACACACACACACACACTATACTCGCGCCCTAGAGTGTGAAAATCTGTGAGAGATGCTCATTAACCACTTCTACTCATCTCTATGCTCTCTCTCTTTTTTTCCTCCTAAATGAAAGTGTGGAGTGGCAGAGCATCTGTCTACAGCAGACTGTCAGGGTGAATGTGATAATTGTTTCTTTTCCTGCCTGATCTATTTTTGTGATCTCTTACTCATTTATACACTCGTACACACACACACATTCACACCAGCTTCCTCTTGCAGCACACTGTTTTTATTTAAAGATGAGCTCATATTCACACCCGCCACATGCTGACCTCATCGTCCATCAGAACGCTGTATCCACAGGTAAAAGCAGCGCCATCCAGAGAGAAGTGGCAGACTTGTTAATAAGCAGTTTTCAGTTGTTTTCCTTCATATCTCCTGTAAGATTTTGCATTGCCGTTCAGACTCCTGTGGTTGATTCAGTCTGATTCAACAGTTGATTTAGGGATGCACTTGTTTATTAGTGTGCAAATCCAGTGAGGACAACGCAAAAGCAACACAACACCATTCAGCTAAATTATAAATGCATTTTTTGAGTTGGCGCTACAGATTCATCAGCAGCTCAGAGCAGGAAACACTGGCTTAAACGCTGATGTCTTACTGATGTGAAGAATATATTATAGATTTAGCATGTATAAATTGTTTATTCAGTGTCATCAAGTGAATATGCATCCATGTGTTAATATGGATAATATGTCTTCATTTTGGGTGTCAGTTTGCAGAACAGCACTGGAACGAGACGGAAAGTAGTAGAAAAAAAATGGATGGATGGAGGGATGGATGGATGTATGGACAGATGGATGGATGGATGGTTGGATAGATGGATGGATGGTTAGAAATGGATGGTTGGATGGATGGATGTATGGACAGATGGATGGATGGATGGATGGTTGGATGGATGGATGGATGGATGGATGGTTAGATGGATGGATGGATGGATGGATGGATGGATGGATGTTAGATGAATGTATGTATGGATGGATGGATGGATGGATGGATGTTAGATGAATGGATGGATGGTTGGTTGGTTGGTTGGTTATATGGATGGATGGATGGATGGATGGATGGATGGATGGATGGATGGATGGATGGATGGATGGATGGATGGACAGATGGATGGATGTAGGGATGGATGGATGGATGGATGTTAGATGAATGGATGTATGGATGGATGTTAGATGAATGGATGGATGGTTGGTTGGTTGGTTGGTTATATGGATGGATGGATGGATGGATGGTTGGTTGGTTGGTTGGTTGGTTAGATGGATGGATGGATGGTTGGTTGGTTGGTTGGTTGGTTGGTTGGTTGGTTGGTTGGTTATATGGATGGATGGATGGATGGATGGATGGATGGATGGATGGATGGACAGATGGATGGATGTAGGGATGGATGGATGGATGGATGTTAGATGAATGGATGTATGGATGGATGTTAGATGAATGGATGGATGGTTGGTTGGTTGGTTGGTTGGTTGGTTATATGGATGGATGGATGGATGGATGGATGGATGGATGGTTGGTTGGTTGGTTGGTTGGTTGGTTATATGGATGGATGGATGGATGGATGGATGGTTGGTTGGTTATATGGATGGATGGATGGATGGATGGATGGATGGATGGATGGATGGATGGATGGATGGATGGATGGTTAGATATGGATGGATGGTTGAATTGATAGATAGATAGACAGACGGACGGATAGAGAAAACGCTTTGATGTTTACCAAAATATTTCACCAAAAACAGTGATATTGTGTTTCTCTACAGCAGGAACTGAAGTGCTTTTGAAAGCTCATCTCATGGACAGAAAAGTGCTGTAAGTCTTAAAGCCGTTAATGACGCGTGTCTTCTTGTTGCAGCGGGTTTGGAGGAGCCGGACGTCCTGGAGCAGGTGGATCTGACCCCCACCCTCGCCCTGGCTCTGGGGTTACCCATCTCCCAGAACAGCGTGGGCCATTTGATTCCGGCCGTGTTTGAGGAGTTATCGCTCCGAGAGCAGCTCCGCCTCCTCCAGCTCAACGGACACCAGCTCAGCCGGCTCCTGCAGGACAGCAATCCCACCTTCCACAAGGGTGAGTAACACATGAGAGATGGCCAGCCCACAAACAGGGTTTCAAGAAACATTTCTTATTATAATCAATGTTGAAAACAGCTGCGCTGCTTCATATTTTTGTGGAAACTATTTTTTTTTTTTTTTTAGGATTATTTTCAAAATAGAAGTTCAAATTAACATTTTAATTGAAATAGTAAATACTTTTACTTTGTTTAAAAAGATGTCTGTCAGTTTTTCAACCAATTTAATGCATCCTTGCTGATTTATTTATACCCCCCCCCCCATCAATCATCCATCCATCCATTTCTAACCATCCATATCTAACCATCCATCCATCCATCCATCTGTCCATACATGCATTCATCTATCCATCTATTTATTTCTCTATCCATCATCCATCTATTATTCTATCCATCCATCTATCCATCATCCATCCATATGTTTATCCATCCATCCATCCATCCATCCATCCATCCATCCATCCATCCATCCATCCATCTATTTATCTATCTATCATCATCCATCCATCCATCCATCCATTCATCCATCCACCTATCCATCTATTTATTTCTCTATCCATCATCCATCTATTGTTCTATCCATCCATCTATCCATCATCCATCCATATGTTTATCCATCCATCCATCCATCCATGCATCCATCCATCCATCCATCCATCTATTTATCTATCTATCATCATCCATCCATCCATCCGTCCATCCATCCATCCATCATCCATCTATTTATCCATCCATCCATCCACCTATCCATCTATTTATTTCTCTATCCATCATCCATCTATTATTCTATCCATCCATGTATCTATCTATCATCCATCCATCCATCCATCCATCCATCCATCTATTTATCTATCTATCTATCATCATCCATCCATCCATCCGTCCATCCATCCATCCATCATCCATCTATTTATCCATCCATCCATCCACCTATCCATCTATTTATTTCTCTATCCATCATCCATCTATTATTCTATCCATCCATGTATCTATCTATCATCCATCCGTCCATCCATCCATCCATCCATCCATCCATCCATCCATCCATCCATCCATCCATCCATCCATCCATCCATCCATCCATCCATCCATCCATCCATCCATCCATCCATCCATCCCAAAATAAATAAATAAATCAAAGCTAAACTGAAATGTTTAAAAAAAAGTACAACGAATAACAAATGCACATAAGAACATTTTTAAAAAATTTGAAAATACTGTAATAATATATAAATATCATAATACTAAAATACCACAGTCAGGGTTATTCAGAGTGTACTCAAGTGTGCACACTAGAGTTGGCAACTAACTAGAGCTTTTTGTTGTGAACTCAAGAAGGTGACAAGCGTCTGTCTTGTTGTTGGCTCTGTGATTTCAGTCTAGTTCTAGTTTTGTTTTCACCTTTTTGCTGCTTGAGTAACAAGCTCATAAACTGCTGTCAGGAACCCGACATAAGGGCATGAGTTTGAGTACACCTTTAGAGCACATCCATAGAAATACAGAATTTATACCTTTTAGCTCAAGCCCAGACTTGTGTGTGTGTGTGTGTGTGTGTCCTCCGCTGTCTCTGTAGCGGTTCGGCTGTATTTTCTCTCAGCAGGATCTCTGGCCTCCCACAAACATCCATCTCTGGCTCATTCACTTCTCACATCTCACTGTATTGAGATTTTTGCTGGCTTATGAGGTGTGAGTGTGTTTATTCAGTGTTATCGTGTTTGATGGTGATGTCTGCTGACATTTCACTTTGAAGAGGCCATATTATACCCTATTTAAGTCTTGATGTTGTTTTTGTTCTCTACTAGAACAGGATGATTATTCTCCTCATATTCTCCATTGTTGCAGCTCCTCTCTTCCCAGTCTGTCAGTAACACTCTGTTTACTTCCTGTCTCTATGAAGCCCCTCCTTCTGAAAAGCACAATGTGCTCTGATTGGTCGGCTGGAGCAGTGTGTTGTGATTTGTCATTTGGGAAACGTCCCGCCCCTTACCATAACCTCCAGTTTCAACACACTACTAACTAACTCAACCAGGCCCCGCCCCTTTATTCTGCATATGAATTATTTAAATGAGGAATATTCTGAAGAAACCTCAAGACTACAATGGAGGCGTTTCAGGGAGTTCAGAAACACTGAAACTGATTGCTTTGACTTGTTTTCTTAGAGGTTATATCTTGTGTAGTCAGACTGTCAGCATAAAGACATTGTTTGATTGACATGAAAAGTAGCCAACCACAATTCTTTCCCCCTCTGTGCATTTAGGAGCGGGTTTCTCTAAATTTGTTGTTATCACAAAAAAAGATTGGCATGAGAAAAAACCCCATTCAAATAAGTGCACAGCAAAGTCGATCCGCGCCCAGCTGCACAGATGCTGATTCTTCCCTCCGGATGAGGATCCGCTTTTATGGTGGGAAGAAAATGCTAAGCCGACAGAGCGTATTTTCTTCACAGCTGGCTCATGGTCTTTGAATGAGAACATGTGAAGGGATGAAAATGTGATTTGCCTTTATGCAAACACTTTGTAAATGTGCACTAAAAGCAGCAGTCGACTTTTCAAAAGACTTTTTTATTCATTCATATGGTTCATGTATTTTTATTTTTTTAAAGAAAAAGCATAGATTGTTAAAGTTTCAAACATTTATTGATAACATTTATGAATAAAACTAAATACAATTTATATTTCATGTACGCATCACACTTATCCTTAAATAACATTCAAATTTTTGAGGAATAAATTACTTGTTTTTTATGTATTCGAGTACTTGAGTACAAAATTAAATATACTCTACTAATCAAAAGTTTGGAAAACATTTGGAACTATAGATTTATTTTTATTTAATTTTAATTTTTTTACATTTTTTATTTTATTTTATTGCATTTTATTTTATTGCATTTTATTGCATTGTGTTTTATTTCATTGCATTCTATTGCATTGCATTTTATTGCATTGCATTGCACACAAATCCAGAGCCAGCCAATCGAATCAAAGCTTGCGATTTCAGCCAACTTTTGCCATTTTTGTCTACAATATGCATTAGACGTCGTATTTCAGCTCTTTCACCTGAGCTCAAGTGAAGGTTCGGGAGGCGTGTGGAGGTTGAGATCTGATTGATGAGCACGACAAACTGCCGCCACCTGCTTTCGTCCTTCCATTTTCTGAAGGAAATTCAAAAACATGAGATTGTTAGAGGTCAGCTCTTCAGTCTCTGTGTGACGTACAGGCAAATATGAACTCACTTCACCCATGTCTGTCTTTCTCTCTTCGCAATGTAGAAGTTCTCCATCATGCTTTTGCAGCCTAATGAAGCACTTAATTAAATTGCAGATGAATTATTGTGATTAAGAGGAGAATCACTCATCAGAGGTTTTCTAAGCACATTGACCTGAAAGCGAGACGTTGGAGGTTTTCTCCAGATAACACTTTTCCCACGGTAACATGCTGAGAGCAGAAGCTTGTGCATTATTGACATGCAACATGCAGCAGAACCCTGAGTCACACTAGAGATCCTGACCTGCTTTACCCGTGTGTGTGTGTGTGTGAAGCGCAGAGAGGGTATGAACTGTATTCTAACGTACTGCAATATTTATATGACGTATTTCATAATAATGCAGAAGGGCATCGCTCTTAATGATTGTATTTAATTTATTTGTCATGCTAGTCAAAGTCGAGCACATTGCACGAGGTATACTGCATATTTTGGGTATTTCATTCACTATGCACAGTATACATACTGCATACTACAAAAATAGCATGATAGTGTGCCATTCTAAACCTCCCCAGAGATTTCTCCTTTTGTACCATTTTCAGCACTTCACCCAGGATACATTATGAACTGCATTATTAAGCACATCCTGAGCTCTCTCTCACACTCACACACACACACACACACACACACACACACACACACACACACACACACACACACACACACACACACACACACACACACACACGTGCTGATCTTTATTAATATAGCACAGCAAATAAAATCCCAGACCAGTTAAACCAGAGAGGATCTTCTCATGACACACACACACACACACCATCATCAGCACAAATGAGTGATAATTACGCCATCGGATTACTTGAAAGGTTTATTGAAAGGTATTTTGATGGAAGGAGACGCAGACGTCCTGAGGAGGATCTCAGAGAGGCTGGTGTATGAGGAGACATCCGTCATTATGACAGGAGCATTCAGAATCCTGCACTGGCCAGATGCAGAAAGAGTGGCCTCAAACACACACACACCCTCACGTGCACTCTACCACACACACACACACACACACCTTCACGTGCACTCTACCACACACACACACACACCTTCACGTGCACTCTACCGCACACACACACACACCTTCACGTGCACTCTACCACACACACACACACACCTTCACGTGCACTCTACCACACACACACACACACCTTCACGTGCACTCTACCACACACACACACACACCTTCACGTGCACTCTACCACACACACACTCTCCCATCTATCACTAGATCCCTGTTTGACCGTTCATTGTTTACATCATCGATCGTCGGTGTCACTTCAGAGAACTCGTTAGTAGCTAGTGTTATGTTGTATTGTTTAATTACATGACTTAATTAAAAACAACACGATAAATGAATTAAACGTCTTACCTTTGGGGATTTTAGACTAGTTTAAACAAGTTTAAACCTACTTTAAGAGGTGCTGTATGACTGTTTTTAAGAAGATTCTTTCTAAGAAAGTTTTGTAAAGAACAATTTTAAGAATTTTTTGGTAACACTTTATTTTACAGCACCGTAGTTACACGTTACTACATGTACTTACTATAGTAATAACAGTAAATTATGCATAATTACAAGTAACTAACCATAAATGTGATTCTATAGTAAGTACATGTATATTATTCAGTACGTATTTGAGTAATTACAATGTAACTACGACACTATAAAATAAAGTGTAACCCAATTTTTTTCGTATTATTATTTTCTTAAATATTCGTAAGAAATATTTTTAGGAATACAAATTATCAAGTTTTTCTCTTAAGTAAGAAAATAAAAAAGTTATAAATAAGGTTATGCGGCCCTGAATCTATCTCTCCATCCGTCTGTCTGTCTCTCTCTCCATTGTCTTTCCTTGTTTTCTCTCTGATTTCCAGCAGTAAATATTCATGAATAATCGGCATTATTCCGGGAGCAGGGAGAGGCTGGTCCCAGCGGACGCCCCGTTAACTCTCCTGCTCTGTGATCAATGCTGTGAATTACGCTTTCATTAGACGCTGCTGTGCCTACCGCTTTCTGAGAATCATCCATGGTTTCTCACTGCTGTATCGCTGTTATGTATCTCACAGCTGTAATATACATGACTTTGAGCTGATACTGTGGGAATAACACTATGTTTCACTGTCATAACCGTTGACATGGATTCATGGGCTAATTCAGCATAATCATATAATTGATTAGGCACAGCCTCACTTATTTGTGTTATGACAATTCGATGAACGTTCCAGCAGAGAATTCATAAGAGAGTAGATTCATGTGAAAATGTTTTACCCGCTAACGCTTAGTAATTGTCTCATTCATCACTTTTTTTCTCTGGGTTAACATGATCTCCATCAGTCTCGGTTTAAAAAATATAATAATATATTTGAAATATAATAATTTATACACTTTCTGTCATAACTTCTTTTCATGACAAATTTATTTAAACATTAAATAATTAAGACATTACTAACTGATAAAGTAAAAGTATAAGCTAATATAGTGCATATATTTAGTGAAATGCTCCCTCTAGAAGAGTTCATTTCTCTAGTGAACTAACATGCTGTGGACACTAAATGACTTTCCTGAGGTAAATGTATTGCTATGTGAGATATTATTCTCAAGCTCATTTATTGACGTTTTTCAGCATTTGAAGCACTGAGATTACATGTACACATATCTATGCATAGTAGTGTAGTGATTTTTACTTTGTCCATCCAAGGACGCGAAGTAAAATAGGGATTGGTACTCACGTCACCGCTGACGTTGTGATTTTGGATCACACGTCTCTTAAGGTGTGGTTATGAGTACATCAGATAACCACTTTCCCCCCCTTTCCCTAGTTCAGGGCACCAGTCAGGGTCTTTCACTCCCTACAGGGGCTTTCATTCATTTAGAATTAATGTAAAGTGGTTAGCTGATTTATCTGAAAGATTGGTGAAATTGCTAACTTGTAGAGCCTTTTCTGTATTATCAGCACAAGGAAGACACAAGTGTAATAAAAGAAATTTTATTAACAAAAAGATAAACAAGAATAACTAACACAACTACTAAATGAATACCATGAATGATAAAGAAATAAAGTGCAGAAGATACATAGAATACAAGTGATTAAGTTGAGTGTGGCTATGGAAGAGTTACGTTATCTTATGGAAAGATAAACTGTTTCTCTGAAAATAATAAGGTGGAGAACCTTATTATGCACCAAACAAATAAACGAGAGATTATTTGTTATTAACTAACATCAGCTATATTACATCTAATGGAAATTAGGAAATTATATACTGATAATATACAACAATGCCAAGGTCTCTGGAAAGAGGTTTGGTTAAGTGATATTTACGTTCCACTTGGTCGAGTCCGATGACGGTGACGTCTTCCACTGGTTGTGCCGGGTGACAATGCAGTGGGGAGAGGAGCCAGAATCTGTTTCAACAGTCTTGAACACGAAGCTCTGTGGGATGCTGATCTCCTGGAGCACCAAAGGGTCCTAAAATCTGGAACAAGCAGATGAGGCCCTGGTGTAGGTGCAGAAGGTCCTTAACAATCTGGAACACGCAGACGAAGGTACCTTGAAGTGAAGGTTTGCTCTCCTGGGCTTAACCTTGTTGCGGATGTCGTCACTGTTTCGCTGGATGGAAACTTTGAACGTAGTGTTGGTTAACGTCTCTTTCCTCAAAAGCTGGAGGCTTAGAACATGGTCGTCTCTGTTGTTGTCTCTTCTGGATGGACCAGAGGCTCAGAACGGTATATCTGTTAACATCTGTCCCCGTGCAGGACAGACCCAGAACGGTATCTGTTACGTCTTCCCCCTTTCAAGGGCAGACTCAGAACAATATCTGTTACGTCTTTCCCTGTTTGAAGGGCAGACTCAGAACAAGGAGTGTCGGTAGAAAGGGTACCTTTATCCCTTTCCGATGAGGAGGAGATTGCATTTTGGCGCTTCTCCATTCGAGTGCTGTGATTGGCTGCTGGCATCAGAGGGGACACACAGAGTGTGGCCCACCCTTCTCTCCCCTGTGGAACTCATTTGCATAAAGCACAAAGTTGGAAGTCTTTACAGTGTCTTTAAAGTTTACCAATGCATTTCTCACTTTCCAAACCACCACCAGAATACCTTTGGCAATATTCTAAACAAATAGAGACTAAACATGATGAAAAAGATTGAACTGTCATTCAATTGTACATTAACAGCTGTATTTGTATCAGATGTTGCACTACAAATGGCTGTCACTGAGAATACTTATTTCGGTGAATAAGTATCAAATGGATGTGTAGTTTGCATCAGTTCTAAGGTTTTCAAACATAGTTTTGAATGGATTCGGATGGATCTTTGTGATCTCTCTTTGTTTCACCCATTTCTGCTAAGGTCCCAAGGAATTTTTATGGCAGTCTCTGGCCAACTTTAGGAAACAATGTCTAGATGGGTAAAGGGCAGTAACTGCCTGTGGACCAATGAGAAGCCTTGTCCTCCCCAGGCTTGGTACAAGAGGTCTTCTTCTTACCCTCTAAGAGAGGTCTGGATGTTGTCCTTCCATCTTTATCTGATGGCGTTGGACAGTTTGTTTGTGTTAGGCCACCAAGATCCAATCAAAATGTAGCAAACGTTTGTCCGCTGTTACGGACAGAGAGAGGCCCGGCCATAAACTGGGCCCTAGAATGTGCTGTTCACTACAGTAGGGATGCACCAATATAAACATTTTGGCCAATAAGCAATAATTTTGTATTTGAAAGCCGATAACCGATAAATTGGCAGATAAATCTAAATCAAAATTTTTATATTATTTTTGAGAGCCTGATTACAAAAACAAAAGTCTCACCATTAAAATCCATGTCCCAAGCACACAATTATAATGTTCTCATTATAATATTATGTAGCTTTTATGACAGACTTGGCTGTACATTGCACTGTATTTTCCTTTTTGAAGTGATTTAAATCATATTTCAAGCAATTCAAAACCATAATGGCGGACAGTGTGCATCTGAAATGTCTCAGCTGAAGGAAATAATCCACTTTTTATCAGCTTTAATATATCGACCAAATTTTCTTATCTGGCCGATAACGATAGCATTAAAAATGAACCTTGACGTCTGTTTCGTGACAGTTCGGGATGAATACATGCACTGTATATTATATTATATATATAATATAATATATATCTATATATATATCTATATATATATATATATATATATATATATATATATATATATATATATATATATATATATATATATATATATAAGCATGTATATATATAAAATATATATATATTTTTATATATATATATATATATATATATATATATATAAGCATGTATATATATAAAATATATATATATGTAAAAAAATATTTATATATATATTTTTATATATATTTTTTTATATATATATATATATATTTTTTTTTTATATATTTATATATATATATATAAAAATATATATATAAAAAAAAATATATATATATATATAAGCATGTATATATATAAAATATATATATATATATATTTTTTTTAATATATATATATATATATATATATAAGCATGTATATATATAAAAAAAATATATATATATATATATATATTATATATATACATGCTTATAAATATATATATATATATATTATATATATATACATGCTTATAAATATATATATATATATATATATATATATATATATATATATATATATATATATATATATATATATATATATATATATATATTATATATAAGCATGTATATATATAATATATATATATATATATATATATATATATAAGCATGCATGCATGCTATTTTGGATAGATATAAAGCCATATCATGCACAATCATAATACGGTAAATACATATTATGCCAAAGGTGCTCATTTGGTTTATATCTGGTTGATTTTCTAAAGTTGTGTCTCAAATGACACATACTCTATGGACTTATTTTATTCACTATGCATGTACTCATCCATGTAGTGTATGAGTTTTATAAGGTTATTTTGTCATTCAGTACAGTCTGATGCCCCGCCCACTCTATTATGTAATTAAAGCTGTGACAGTTGAGTGCATGAAGTGTCCAACATTCCACACTTTTTTCGGGGGGGTTAATTAAGTGCGTCAACCGGGTATTTAAAGTACACTTATTCTATTTGGAATGTTCAGTGTGAACACACTACTCACACTATTTAAACTACAAAAAGGCATAGAATAGTGCAGAAGTATGCAAATTGGGATGCACCTTAAGTGTTTATCTGTGCATGTATGAATTTTACAAACAACCCCAGCGCACTTCAGATTAAGAGTAACTTTTTCAGTTGCCATGGTAATTAATTTTGAATTTTAAGGTAATACATTTAGCATCCATTAGTAATTTAGCATCCATTAGTATCCTAAGGTTATTTGGCTGGTTATTAATTCATTTTATGCATGCAAACAGTTTAAAACAAAGAAGCTTATTGCATAAAGATTCAATTTTAAGTGCACGCTTTAGTATGCAAATTGAGATACAGCCCATGTGTGTTCATGGACATGTTTTTGCATTAGTGCTTTAGATAATTTAGCTATTATATTTAAGGTAATTCGTGTTGTGCATTTAAGAGGCTTATTGTATAAAGATGCTGTTTTAAGTGGATGCTTTTAGTATGTTATACAGTAAGTATGCATGCTTGGCCACCTCAATGCCAGCAGGTTGTTTGTTGTACATACTTAATGTGTGTCCTTGTGTTACTGTGGCTCAGTAGTTGAGCTGAAAGACTGTAGATAGAAGATTCGTGTTTACGCCTAATGCATGTTAAATTGCACTCAGACATTATTTCAGAGAGCCATGTGCGTTTAATTCTCGGGTCAGGTGTGTTTCCCGTCGTGTGCGTGTCATTCTACACGCATCAGTTGTGTGGAGAATCAGAGCTCAGAGATGTGGAGAGACACATTAGACAGAGAGAGGCACAGAGCGAGACGGAGGTGTCCTGTAGGCAGACGTGCCTGTTAGCTCACTCCGAGATCCCGCTGTGAGGCCCTTAGTGTCTGTCCGCTTTTAAACAGCCAGCAGACACCTGCTTCTTATGCAACAGCCTCCTCGTGGTGTCTTCATAACACTGAGGCTCTGTTTCAAAACATAGTGAGCATTCAAGCATCATGAAAGCTGTTATGAAATACAATTATGCTGTCTAAAACACCTTCTTTTGGCCAGCATCACATTTATTCTTTGATAAGAATGCATTGCAATGAGCTCAGTGAAAAGAATCCAAGATGGTGCACTGATTCTAATTTTATTAGAGCCCGAGCACCAATGCTGCAACAACCTCTTTTTGGAATTGCTCAAACAACTCAAACATGCATTTTAATCTGGGACTAGGCTGTGAAAAAAAGGGTTTGTGTATAAAGTCTCATGATGCAAAAATCATTATTTGGTGAATATATATATAGTATGCCAAAAGTGCTCATTTATGCCATATCTGGTTCATTTTGTAAATTTATATCTGTGCATGCATACATGAATATTAAAAACAACCCTGCAAATTATAAATATTACAAATTAAGTAAATTACATTTTATGTATTTATTTTATTTTGCATATATAAATGTCTAAAATGGTCTTTTTCCTCTCTGATTTTGCTGCTTACAGGCTTGTTAAATAATAGATAGTATATTTTATACATACAATTAAAGGTCTTAAAGCGCTTGAACCCTGGTAATTGCTGCTTGCGGTGAAGCGCTCAAACCCTGTTGTAATTGTAATGATTTTTATTAGGGGTTTTTGTATTTTTTTATTTTATTGTAATTAATTAATTTTGCAGTTCAATTCAGTCACTTGCGTTCTGATTTCATCAGTCATTTTTATTAGAGATTTTAGTATTTTTTTTTATGTATTTTATTTTATTGTATAATTTATTTTGATTTTATTAGGTGTATTAATCATTTAATTTTATTAGGTTTGTATTTTTTGTGTTTTATTTTAGTTGTTTAATTTAATTTAATATATATTTTTAAATAATTTAATTTAATTTATTGTGTTCCTTAGCAGTAACAAAGCATTTAAAATCAGTCATCTGCGTTCTGATTTTTTCTCTGTCATTGTTTATGTCTGTTAAATTTATTTCCCTCCTCTCTTTCTCTCTCACAGAGGACGGTTACGAGCTGTTTCGCGTGGCGGAGAAGTCTCACGGAAGCTGGATGAAGCTCTATGTGGATGGAAACACGTCGGAGGTTCTGAGCAACATGGGCAAGAAGGTTCTGAAACAGTATCTGGAGGCCCTGAAGGCCATGAGTTCAGCTCTGAGCAAACAGCTGGGCAAATACGACATGTACTCCATGATCATGGGCATGATCTTCATGCTGCAGGTGAGAGAGAGCTTTCATCCTGAGAAGACACACATTTCAGTCCATGAGAATGGAAACGAGGCTCGCATTACTCACAGTCTGGCTTTTGTTCATGTTAAATTGAGTATGCAGACACAAATTTTATTCAAGGTTTCAGCTGTAACTTTATTCAGGCAGGTTTTACCACGTGTTTCTCCAAGTCTATCACTTGTAGTCATACCGAAATTAAAGCATTTAACACTTTGTGAAACTCATTTCCTGGTGAATTTGAAATTTGGAAGGTGTATGATACATGTTGCTAAATTACACGTGAAAGCAGTTTTTTTTTTTTTTTTTTAGATTTATTTTTGGCATTTTTGCCTTTTATTATGATAGGTCAGTTACTAGACAGGAAGCGAAGTGAGAGAGAGAGAGGGGGACGTGATCGGGAAAGGACCACAAGCCGGGACTCGAACTTGGGTTGCCCGAAGCGCATTGGCGCTACATGTCGGCACGCTGCCCATGAGGCCATCGGTGCCGACATGAAAGCAGTTTTAACTAGTGATAAGAAATGAATTATTTAGCCAGTTAAATGTCATCTCTTTCAGAATGTACAGGCAGAACTGTGAAGAGACTCTTTTTTCAATAATTCTGAGTAAAATAAAACTTCAAAATAAACACTTTTGTTTAAAATATAACAATGTGCAAAGTAAAATATAGAGTTAAATGTCTCTTTCTGCTCACCAAGGCTGCATTTATTTGATTAAAAATGCAGTAATATTATTACTATTCAAAATATCTGTTTTCTATGTGAATATATAGTAAACTATAATTTATTTCTGTGATTTAAAGCTGAATTTTCAGCATCATTGCTCCAGTCTTCAGTGTCACATGATCCTTCGGAAATCATTCTAATATGATGATTTGCTGCTCAAGAAACATTTATGATTATTATCAATGTTGAAAACAGTTGTGCTGCTTCAGATTTTTGTGAAAACCATCATGAATTGTATTTTTCTGGATTCTTTGATGACTAGAAATTTCAAAAGAACAGCATTTATTAGAAATCTTTTTACTTTACTGTCTCTTTAAATCAGTTTAATGCTCCTTTGCTGAATAAAAGTATTAATTTCATTAAAGGTGCCATCAAACGTTTTTTTACAAGATGTAATATAAGTCTAAGGTGTCCCCTGAATGTGTCTGTGAAGTTTCAGCTCAAAATACCCCATAGATTTTTTTTAATTCATTTTTTTAACTGCCTATTTTGGGGCATCATTAACTATGCAGCGATTCAGGCTGCGGCCCCTTTAATTGCTCACGCTCTCCGTCCCCTCCCGAGCTTTCGACTCTATCACTGCATAAACAAAGTTAATATAACCAGCTAATATAACCCTCAAAATGGATTTTTACAAAGTGTTCGTCATGCATACTACATGCATACATCGGATTATGTGAGTATAGTATTTATTTGGATGTTTACATTTGATTCCAAATGAGGCTGTGCTCCGTGGCTAATGCTACACTGTTGGAGAGATTTATAAAGAATGAAGTTGTGTTTATGAATTATACAGACTAAGTGTTTAAAAATGAAAATAGCGACGGCTCTTGTCTCCGTGAATACAGTAAGAAACGATGGTGACAGTACATTAGCAACATGCTAATAAAACATTTAGAAAGACAGTTTATAAATTTCACTAAAAATATCATGATATCATGGATCATGTCAGTTATTATTGCTCCATCTGCCATTTTTCACTATTGTTCTTGTTTGCTTACCTAGTCTGATGATTCAGCTGTGCACAGATCCAGACGTTAATACTGGCTGCCCTTGTGTAATGCCTTGAACATGAGCTGGCATATGCAAATATTGGGGTCATACATATTAATGATCTTGACTGTTACGTAACAGTCGGTGTTATGTTGAGATCCGCCTGTTCTTCAGAGGTCTTTTAAACAAATGAGATTCTTATAAGAAGGAGGAAACAATGGAGTTTGAGACTCACTGTATGTCATTTCCATGTACTGAACTCTTGTTATTTAACTATGCCGAGATAGATAAATTCAATTTTTAATTCTAGGGCACCTTTAAAATACATTTTATATTTATATTGGCATATATTATATCCACCATTAGCCACTGAAAATATATGAGTACAACTAATTTTAGATTAGCTAAAGATTACAGAGAAATGAAAGAGAATTTATATTTTGCATAATGCCTATTTGAATACCATTTTTGTAACGTTATTTGTATGACAATTAAACGCTATACACACACACTCACACACACATTACATATCTGTCTTTTTGGTTTACTGGACATTTGTGGAAAGTTTTATTTTCAGTTGTTTGTTGGTTGAGCGATCAGCGTCCTGGTGCATGACTGTGCCGTACAGCTTTGTTTTTGTTTAATTAATCTTCTCTATATATTTCCATTTAATTCCTTTCCTCCCTGCGGCTCATAATGGGCAGAACAGCAGCGAGACGTGAGTTGAGTTGAGTTCAGAGGTCTTACAGTGCCGTGAAGGAGGATCAATGTCTGAGTTTGAAGGACTGCAGCCTCTCGTCTCATTTACACCCCTCACCCTGCCAACTCATTATGAGCGTAATTACTCCCTCTCTTCTCTCTAATTAACAATAAAGAGCTCGCCAGCCCTCGCGGCGGAGTTCAGATCAGCCTGGCGCGGGTTCTTGGCTCTCCGGAGTTCATTCCTTCAGCCTTCACAATCCTGTTTTCCACTCTTCCTTATTTCCTAAAGTCAACATGGAGTCAAAACTGACCGTTTGCTTTCTTCATACGGGTTCCTGGTCTTTTTGTGTATGATTCATCAGTTCATGATTTTCCTGTAAAGATGTTTCTTTATATTTCATAATCTTTCATCAGTCTGACTTTTTTCAGTCCTGGAGGTTTTATTCAGCAATTTAAAATGTTACAAATGATTTATATTTTAAATAAATGTTGTTCTTTTGAACTTTCTATTCATCAAAGAATTCCGAAACATAAAATGTATCACAGTTTCCACAAAAACATGAACTGTGTTCAACATTAATAATCATGATAAATGTTTCTTGAGCAGCAAATCATCATATCAGAATGATTTCTGAAGGATCATGTGACACTGAAGACTGGAGTAATGATGCTGAAAATTCAGCTTTGATCACTGGATATAAATTACACTTTACTATATATTCACATAGAAAACTGCTGTTTCACATTATAATAATATTTCAGATTTTTTACTGTATTTTTCATCAAATAAACACAGCTTAGGTGAGCAGAAGAGACTCTTTCAAACATTACTGTTGGACAGAAGAGAATATCAGTAAAATCAGCCTAAGAACACAGGATTTTGCTAGCTTGACTAGCAAACTAGCTTGTGTGATCTAAACTATTCGATTTTGAAAATATATAGTGCACAAACCATTTTAAGGCCTTAGGCTGTGAAAATACAAATCACTCGACCTGCATCTCATGTGACCCACTGGTTGACCTCAAACCTTCTGACATTCTCCAGTCCCGCATCCCGGTGGACACCGTGTCCTTTAGATCTCATTGACCGGATGAGGAATCGACTGTTTGAAGACTGTAGTGCTTCAGTAATGGATTGCACTTAGCAAATACAGCTGTTGAACTCTGGCTGGAAAAGGTCTTTAGCTCACGTGTGAAAAGAGTTTCAACCTCTGAAGAGTTATAGTGTGAGTCGTGTGTTCACGCGGAAATTACAAATAGAATAAGTGCACTTTAAATACCTGAATGATGCACTTAATTGACTGAAAAAATGTTGGGATGTTGGACACTTCATGCCCACTTATGTTGATTACATAATGGAGGGGGCGGGGCATCAGACTCTGATATTAAATGACAAAATAACCTTATAAAATGTCATGATATTGAGTAATTTTTTGGCTAATATTTCATGTTCTTCTCATCAAGATGAGATAATGTGGGGTTGAGTATTCATTAACTCATTATTTTGGCATGCTTATTTTATAGCCAGACTGGTTTAGATCAACATGAAGAGTGAGTAAACAATGCACTGTCACTTTAAGAACTCACACTCAGTATAAGTTTGTCGATTTTTAACTCACTTTGTATTGATACAATGTGGGTAGTGTATGTAAATGAACGTTGACTATTTCTCCATGTTACCTGGACCGATAAATTCATGTTTCTTTGTCAGCAAAAGTCTACCAGATTGTGTAAAAACTCCCAATGGAAATTGGTTTTAAACTATAACTCATAAACCTTTAACAACATCACAGCTCACAGTAGGGCTGTCTTTAATCGATGAAATTTGCTTATGCTGAAGCCACCAGCCTGCATTATTTCATGTTTTTTAAAGCAATAAGATTTGTTTAACAGCAGAATTTGCGGTGGAAAAACTACATTACCTATGATTCTGCAGAGAAAATTCCTCCAATCAGAGTCGAGACAAGTAAAACGCACCAAAATGGCTCTTTAGCTCCTCCCACTCCCATGAAGCACTGCAAATGATGTAGTTGAATGCTAAAATTTTTTTGGGGGGAAAAAAAAAAAAAAAAAAAAATATATATATATATATAATCAACATTTGTAATATATATATATATATATTACAAATGTTGATATATATATATATATATATATATATATATATATATATAATTTTTTATATATATATATATATATATATATATATTATAAAAAAAATTATATATATATATATATAATCAACATTTGTAATATATATATATATATATATATATATATATATATATATTACAAATGTTGATTATATATATATATATATATATATATAATCTAAATTTTTTATATATATATATATATATTATAAATGTTGTTTTTTTATATATATATATATATATATATATATATATATATATATATATATATATATATATATATATATGTTGATATATATATATATATATATATATATATATATATATATATATATATATATATTACAAATGTTGATTATATATATATATATATATATATATATATATATATATATAATATATATAATATATATAATATATATAATATATGGGACCAAGAGATGGGACCAAGTCTGATATATAGATATATGTATGCATATTTTGTAATAGACTTGAAATATATAGTTTTTATGTATATAATCAACATTTGTAAATGAGCAGGGCACTAATGCACTCTATAGGAGCAGACTGGGAGTGGCATTGGATGGCAGCATGCCCAGTGCATTAGGGGTATTTACAAAAGGAAAGACAACTCTTGTCTTCTCGTGTCTGTTTTTCATTTTTTTAACCTTTCTACAGCAAAGTTTTTTATTAAAAGCCCATTTTGCCAGCGGTGAAGTAGCCCTTTAATTTCGACCCTCTCACACTATATTTCCCCAGTGGAATGCGTTTTCTTGTTATTCAAGGTGGTGCAGTCTTTATGAAGTCTGCTTGTGTAAAGTCTTCTTCTCTTGAGGTGAAGCGCATGAAATAACATCATTTAGATTCATTGGCAGCTGTAAGACTCTGTCTCTCCTGAGGGCCAACTACACATAAATGAATACCACACACTCTCCGTAACATCTGTCCAGAGTCAAACGAACAACAAACCAAACTTTTCAAATGATTTCTTCTCCAGTTTTGTTGTCTGAAGGCCAGCAATTAAAAGCAACATGAAACATTGTTTGCAAAGCCTGTAATGTGATGTATTTCAAAGTTAAACAAGATGTTCAATGTGAAGAAATTCAGGTGGATTTCAGATGGTTTTACTTCAGGAGCCATGAAATCAGATATAGAGATTTAATTATACACTCTTTTTTATGGATGAGGTCTACGGAGGTCCAAAAAAAACCAAAAAACAACAACAACAACAACAAAAAAACAAATAAAATGAAATAAATAATCAGAAAATAAAAAAAGGAATAAATTACTAAATGTAATTCATTTTTATTTAAATTTAATACTGAATTTTTAAAATTGTATTACTCTTTCCCTTCATTTATTATTTATTTTCTGTATTTATTTGTACATTTGTTGTTATTCTTTTATGTACTCTTTCATTTATTTTTGTATATATTTATGCATTCATTTATTTTAATATTTCTTTATTCCCACATGCATTTATTTATTTTTTGTTTCAGTGTGCATAATGTAAATGTGGGAATAAAGAAAATATATATAAATATAAATAAAATAAATGAATGCTTAAATAAATAAATACAAAACTAAATGAAAAAATAAAGAATAAATAAATATAAATATATAAAATAAAGTTAAAAAGAATAAAAAGAAATTTAAAAAGAAATACAGACAAGAATAAATGAAGGAAATTATAAAAAAACAATAATAATTCAAAGATTACATTAAAATTTATTATAATTGTCATATCATAATTTATTCTTTTGTTTGTTTTCATATTATTTATTTATTTATGTCTATCTAATATCTATCTATCTATCTATCTCTATCTATCTGACAGACAGACAGACAGGTATAGACAGACAGACAGGTATAGATAGATAGACAGACAGACAGACAGGTATAGATAGATAGACAGACAGGTATAGATAGACAGACAGACAGACAGACAGGTATAGATAGACAGACAGACAGACAGACAGGTATAGATAGACAGACAGACAGACAGACAGGTATAGATAGACAGACAGACAGACAGACAGGTATAGATAGACAGACAGACAGACAGGTATAGATAGACAGACAGACAGATAGACAGACAGACAGACAGACAGGTATAGATAGACAGACAGACAGACAGACAGGTATAGATAGACAGATAGACAGACAGACAGGTATAGCTAGACAGACAGACAGGTATAGATAGACAGAATGATAGGATGGATAGATGAGTAGATGGGTAGATGGATAGAACGACGACAGATGGATGTCTTTAATTAGTTTTAGGCCTCCAATAGTGGTCATAATATGCAATCTGTCCATACTGTCATCTATCTAATTTAATTCGATTTTACTAATTTGTACCGCCCAGTTTGATTGTGCATACATGTCAATGGCAAAATAAATGAATCGTTTTCTCCTTCCATTTAAAAAGTTGATTTTATTATTTAAAATGCATGATTATATGGTTAGCAGCATTTTTTTATTTATTTTTTTTTAAGAAATGCAACCTGAAAACTGTTTTTGACAACCATAACTAACAAGACTACAAATGTGCTGACCACAAGAATCTGAGTTTACATGCTTGATAAATCGAGCAACCGATTTGCCAACTTTCCCCAGCATGCTGGCTAAAGGTCTACACCGTAATGAAGTGCACCAATTAGCTTTAGTCACAGTGTTGGACAAAAGGTCAAAATAAACAAGGAGAAGTGTTTTGAAAAAGAACCACAATAGCCATTCCTTTCCCAGCAGCATTAGAGGACTCTAGAGGTTTCCAAAAACACTCAGCAATTACAGGTGCTCTGTAATTTTTACAGAAGCTGTGTGAGGAAAAACACAGACATGTTCAATTTGGATGGGATTGAAAACGCAAAGTACAGCTGTGAAACAAATTGACCTGACCTCCTCAGGGACGACCAGTCCTGTCCAAATAGGACAGCGAGGATGGTGTCGGAATCTGCACAGAAACAGAGTTAGCTCTTAAAACATAATATATTTTGTTCAAAAAAAAACAAAAAAAACATCTAGATAATTCTTTATAATAACACTAACACTAAGTCAGAATTGCGAGATATAAACCCAGAATTGCGAGTTATAAAGCCAGAATTGCGAGATATAAAGTCAGAATTGCGAGATATAAAGTCAGAATTGCGTGATATAAAGTCAGAATTGCGAGATATAAAGTCAGAATTGCGAGATATAAACCCAGAATTGCGAGTTATAAAGTCAGAATTGCGAGATATAAAGCCAGAATTGTGAGATATAAAGCCAGAATTGCGAGTTATAAAGTCAGAATTGCGAGATATAAAGCCAGAATTGCGAGATATAAAGTCAGAATTGCGAGATATAAAGTCAGAATTGCGAGATATAAAGCCAGAATTGCGAGATATAAAGCCAGAATTGTGAGATATAAAGCCAGAATTGCGAGTTATAAAGTCAGAATTACGTGATATAAAGCCAGAATTGCGAGTTATAAAGTCAGAATTGCGAGATATAAACTCAGAATTGCGAGATATAAACCCAGAATTGCGAGATATAAAGCCAGAATTGCGAGTTATAAAGTCAAAATTTGGTGATGTAAAAACAGAATTGCGAGATATAAAGTCAGAATTGCGAGATATAAAGTCAGAATTGCGAGTTATAAAGTCAGAATAACGAATTTTAAAGTCAGAATTGCGAGATATAAAGCCAGAATTGCGAGATATAAAGTCAGAATTGAGGTATAAAGTCAGAATTGTGAGATATAAAGTCAGAATTGTGAGATATAAAGTCAGAATTGCAAGATATAAAGTCAGAATTACGTGATATAAAGTCAGAATTGCAAGATATAAAGTCAGAATTGCGAGATATAAAGTCAGAATTGCGAGATATAAAGTCAGAATTGCGAGATATAAAGTCAGAATTGCGAGATATAAAGTCAGAATTGCGAGATATAAAGTCAGAATTGCAAGATATAAAGTCAGAATAACGAATTTTAAAGTCAGAATTGCAAGATATAAAGCCAGAATTGCGAGATATAAAGCCAGAATTGCGAGATATAAAGCCAGAATTGCGAGATATAAAGCCAGAATTGCGAGATACAAAGCCAGAATTGTGAGATATAAAGCCAGAATTGCGAGTTATAAAGTCAGAATTACGTGATATAAAGCCAGAATTGCGAGTTATAAAGTCAGAATTGCGAGATATAAACCCAGAATTGCGAGATATAAAGTCAGAATTACGTGATATAAAGTCAGAATTGCGAGATATAAAGTCAGAATTGCAAGATATAAAGTCAGAATTACGTGATATAAAGTCGGAATTGCGAGTTATAAAGTCAAAATTTTGTGATGTAAAAACAGAATTGCGAGATATAAAGTCAGAATTGCGAGTTATAAAGTCAGAATAACGAATTTTAAAGTCAGAATTGCGAGATATAAAGCCAGAATTGCGAGATATAAAGCCAGAATTGCGAGATATAAAGCCAGAATTGCGAGATATAAAGCCAGAATTGCGAGATATAAAGCCAGAATTGCGAGATATAAAGCCAGAATTGCGAGATATAAAGCCAGAATTGCGAGATACAAAGCCAGAATTGTGAGATATAAAGCCAAAATTGCGAGTTATAAAGTCAGAATTGCGAGATATAAAGCCAGAATTGCGAGTTATAAAGTCAGAATTGCGAGATATAAAGCCAGAATTGTGAGATATAAAGCCAGAATTGCGAGATATAAAGTCAGAATTACGTGATATAAAGTCAGAATTGTGAGATATAAAGTCAGAATTGCAAGATATAAAGTCAGAATTACGTGATATAAAGTCAGAATTGCGAGTTATAAAGTCAGAATTGTGAGATATAAAGTCAGAATTGCAAGATATAAAGTCAGAATTGCGAGATATAAAGTCAGAATTGCGAGATATAAAGTCAGAATTACGTGATATAAAGTCAGAATTGTGAGATATAAAGTCAGAATTGCAAGATATAAAGTCAGAATTGCGAGATATAAAGTCAGAATTGCGAGTTATAAAGTCAGAATAACAAATTTTAAAGTCAGAATTGCGAGATATAAAGCCAGAATTGCGAGATATAAAGCCAGAATTGCGAGATACAAAGCCAGAATTGTGAGATATAAAGTCAGAATTGCGAGTTATAAAGTCAGAATAACAAATTTTAAAGTCAGAATTGCGAGATATAAAGCCAGAATTGCGAGATATAAAGCCAGAATTGCGAGATACAAAGCCAGAATTGTGAGATATAAAGCCAGAATTGTGAGATATAAAGCCAGAATTGTGAGATATAAAGCCAGAATTGCGAGTTATAAAGTCAGAATTGCGAGATATAAAGTCAGAATTGTGTGATATAAAGACAGAATTGCGAGATATAAAGTCAGAAATACGTGATATAAAGTCAGAATTGTGAGATATAAAGTCAGAATTGCAAGATATAAAGCCAGAATTGCGAGATATAAAGTCAGAATTGCGAGATATAAAGTCAGAATTGCGAGATATAAAGTCAGAATTGCGAGATATAAAGTCAGAAATACGTGATATAAAGTCAGAATTGTGAGATATAAAGTCAGAATTGCAAGATATAAAGTCAGAATTGCAAGATATAAAGTCAGAATTGCGAGATATAAAGTCAGAATTGCGAGATATAAAGTCAGAATTGCGAGATATAAAGTCAGAATTGCGAGATATAAAGTCAGAATTGCGAGATATAAAGTCAGAATTGCGAGTTATAAAGTCAGAATAACAAATTTTAAAGTCAGAATTGCGAGATATAAAGCCAGAATTGCGAGATATAAAGCCAGAATTGTGAGATACAAAGCCAGAATTGTGAGATATAAAGCCAGAATTGTGAGATATAAAGCCAGAATTGTGAGATATAAAGCCAGAATTGTGAGATATAAAGCCAGAATTGCGAGTTATAAAGTCAGAATTACGTGATATAAAGCCAGAATTGCGAGTTATAAAGTCAGAATTGCGAGATATAAACCCAGAATTGCGAGTTATAAAGTCAGAATTGCGAGATATAAAGCCAGAATTGTGAGATATAAAGCCAGAATTGCGAGATATAAAGTCAGAATTGAGGTATAAAGTCAGAATTGTGAGATATAAAGTCAGAATTGCGAGATATAAAGTCAGAATTGAGGTATAAAGTCAGAATTGCGAGATATAAAGTCAGAATTGCAAGATATAAAGTCAGAATTACGTGATATAAAGTCAGAATTGTGAGATATAAAGTCAGAATTGCAAGATATAAAGTCAGAATTACGTGATATAAAGTCAGAATTGCGAGTTATAAAGTCAGAATTGTGAGATATAAAGTCAGAATTGCGAGATATAAAGTCAGAATTGCGAGATATAAAGTCAGAATTGCGAGATATAAAGTCAGAATTGCGAGATACAAAGCCAGAATTGTGAGATATAAAGTCAGAATTGCGAGTTATAAAGTCAGAATAACAAATTTTAAAGCCAGAATTGCGAGATATAAAGCCAGAATTGCGAGATATAAAGCCAGAATTGCGAGATACAAAGCCAGAATTGTGAGATATAAAGCCAGAATTGTGAGATATAAAGCCAGAATTGCGAGTTATAAAGTCAGAATTGCGAGATATAAAGTCAGAATTGTGTGATATAAAGACAGAATTGCGAGATATAAAGTCAGAATTGCGAGATATAAAGTCAGAATAACGAATTTTAAAGTCAGAATTGCGAGATATAAAGTCAGAATTGCAAGATATAAAGTCAGAATTACGTGATATAAAGTCAGAATTGCGAGTTATAAAGTCAGAATTGTGAGATATAAAGTCAGAATTGCAAGATATAAAGTCAGAATTGCGAGATATAAAGTCAGAATTGCGAGATATAAAGTCAGAATTACGTGATATAAAGTCAGAATTGTGAGATATAAAGTCAGAATTGCAAGATATAAAGTCAGAATTGCGAGATATAAAGTCAGAATTGCAAGATATAAAGTCAGAATTGCGAGATATAAAGTCAGAATTGCGAGTTATAAAGTCAGAATAACAAATTTTAAAGTCAGAATTGCGAGATATAAAGCCAGAATTGCGAGATATAAAGCCAGAATTGCGAGATACAAAGCCAGAATTGTGAGATATAAAGTCAGAATTGCGAGTTATAAAGTCAGAATAACAAATTTTAAAGTCAGAATTGCGAGATATAAAGCCAGAATTGCGAGATATAAAGCCAGAATTGCGAGATACAAAGCCAGAATTGTGAGATACAAAGCCAGAATTGTGAGATATAAAGCCAGAATTGCGAGTTATAAAGTCAGAATTACGTGATATAAAGCCAGAATTGCGAGATATAAAGTCAGAATTGCGAGATATAAACCCAGAATTGCGAGTTATAAAGTCAGAATTGCGAGATATAAAGCCAGAATTGTGAGATATAAAGCCAGAATTGCGAGATATAAAGTCAGAATTGAGGTATAAAGTCAGAATTGTGAGATATAAAGTCAGAATTGCGAGATATAAAGTCAGAATTGAGGTATAAAGTCAGAATTGCGAGATATAAAGTCAGAATTGCAAGATATAAAGTCAGAATTACGTGATATAAAGTCAGAATTGCGAGTTATAAAGTCAAAATTTTGTGATGTAAAAACAGAATTGCGAGATATAAAGTCAGAATTGCGAGTTATAAAGTCAGAATAACAAATTTTAAAGTCAGAATTGCGAGATATAAAGCCAGAATTGCGAGATATAAAGCCAGAATTGCGAGATACAAAGCCAGAATTGTGAGATATAAAGTCAGAATTGCGAGTTATAAAGTCAGAATAACAAATTTTAAAGTCAGAATTGCGAGATATAAAGCCAGAATTGCGAGATATAAAGCCAGAATTGTGAGATACAAAGCCAGAATTGTGAGATATAAAGCCAGAATTGTGAGATATAAAGCCAGAATTGTGAGATATAAAGCCAGAATTGCGAGTTATAAAGTCAGAATTACGTGATATAAAGCCAGAATTGCGAGTTATAAAGTCAGAATTGCGAGATATAAACCCAGAATTGCGAGTTATAAAGTCAGAATTGCGAGATATAAAGCCAGAATTGTGAGATATAAAGCCAGAATTGTTACATTTACATTTACATTTATGCATTTGGCAGACGCTTTTATCCAAAGCGACTTACATTGCATTATACTATACATTTGTGTCTGAGTATGTGCAATCCCTGGGATCGAACCCATGACCTTGGCATTGCTAGTGCCATGCTCTAACCACTGAGCTACAGGAAAGCTGAATTGTGAGATATAAAGATATAAAGATATAAAGATATAAAGTCAGAATTGCGAGTTATAAAGTCAGAATAACGAATTTTAAAGTCAGAATTGCGAGATATAAAGTCAGAATTGCAAGATATAAAGTCAGAATTGCAAGATATAAAGTCAGAATTGCGAGATATAAAGTCAGAATTGCAAGATATAAAGTCAGAATTGCGAGATATAAAGTCAGAATTGCGAGATATAAAGTCAGAATTGCGAGATATAAAGCCAGAATTGCGAGATATAAAGTCAGAATTGCGAGATATAAAGTCAGAATTGCAAGATATAAAGTCAGAATTGCGAGATATAAAGTCAGAATTGCAAGATATAAAGTCAGAATTGCAAGATATAAAGTCAGAATTGCGAGATATAAAGTCAGAATTGCAAGATATAAAGTCAGAATTGCGAGATATAAAGTCAGAATAACGAATTTTAAAGTCAGAATTGCGAGATATAAAGCCAGAATTGCGAGATATAAAGCCAGAATTGCGAGATACAAAGCCAGAATTGCGAGATATAAAGCCAGAATTGCGAGATACAAAGCCAGAATTGTGAGATATAAAGCCAGAATTGCGAGTTATAAAGTCAGAATTACGTGATATAAAGCCAGAATTGCGAGTTATAAAGTCAGAATTGCGAGATATAAACCCAGAATTGCGAGTTATAAAGTCAGAATTGCGAGATATAAAGCCAGAATTGTGAGATATAAAGCCAGAATTGCGAGATATAAAGTCAGAATTGAGGTATAAAGTCAGAATTGTGAGATATAAAGTCAGAATTGCGAGATATAAAGTCAGAATTGAGGTATAAAGTCAGAATTGCAAGATATAAAGTCAGAATTACGTGATATAAAGTCAGAATTGCGAGTTATAAAGTCAGAATTGTGAGATATAAAGTCAGAATTGCAAGATATAAAGTCAGAATTGCAAGATATAAAGTCAGAATTGCGAGATATAAAGTCAGAATTGCAAGATATAAAGTCAGAATTACGTGATATAAAGTCAGAATTGCGAGTTATAAAGTCAAAATTTTGTGATGTAAAAACAGAATTGCGAGATATAAAGTCAGAATTGCGAGATATAAAGTCAGAATTGCGAGTTATAAAGTCAGAATAACGAATTTTAAAGTCAGAATTGCGAGATATAAAGTCAGAATTGTGTGATATAAAGACAGAATTGCGAGATATAAAGTCAGAATTGCAAGATATAAAGTCAGAATTACGTGATATAAAGTCAGAATTGCGAGTTATAAAGTCAGAATTGTGAGATATAAAGTCAGAATTGCAAGATATAAAGTCAGAATTGCAAGATATAAAGTCAGAATTGCGAGATATAAAGTCAGAATTGCGAGATATAAAGTCAGAATTACGTGATATAAAGTCAGAATTGTGAGATATAAAGTCAGAATTGTGAGATATAAAGTCAGAATTGCAAGATATAAAGTCAGAATTGCAAGATATAAAGTCAGAATTGCAAGATATAAAGTCAGAATTGCGAGATATAAAGTCAGAATTGCGAGTTATAAAGTCAGAATAACAAATTTTAAAGTCAGAATTGCGAGATATAAAGCCAGAATTGCGAGATATAAAGCCAGAATTGCGAGATACAAAGCCAGAATTGTGAGATATAAAGTCAGAATTGCGAGTTATAAAGTCAGAATAACAAATTTTAAAGTCAGAATTGCGAGATATAAAGTCAGAATTGTGAGATATAAAGTCAGAATTGCAAGATATAAAGTCAGAATTGCAAGATATAAAGCCAGAATTGTGAGATATAAAGCCAGAATTGCGAGTTATAAAGTCAGAATTGCGAGATATAAACCCAGAATTGCGAGTTATAAAGTCAGAATTGCGAGATATAAAGCCAGAATTGTGAGATATAAAGCCAGAATTGCGAGTTATAAAGTCAAAATTTTGTGATGTAAAATCAGAATTGCGAGTTATAAAGTCAGAATAACGAATTTTAAAGTCAGAATTGCGAGATATAAAGTCAGAATTGTGAGATATAAAGTCAGAATTGCAAGATATAAAGTCAGAATTGCAAGATATAAAGTCAGAATTGCGAGATATAAAGTCAGAATTGCAAGATATAAAGTCAGAATTGCGAGATATAAAGTCAGAATTGCGAGTTATAAAGTCAGAATAACGAATTTTAAAGTCAGAATTGCGAGATATAAAGCCAGAATTGCGAGATATAAAGCCAGAATTGCGAGATACAAAGCCAGAATTGCGAGATATAAAGCCAGAATTGCGAGATACAAAGCCAGAATTGTGAGATATAAAGCCAGAATTGCGAGTTATAAAGTCAGAATTACGTGATATAAAGCCAGAATTGCGAGTTATAAAGTCAGAATTGCGAGATATAAACCCAGAATTGCGAGTTATAAAGCCAGAATTGCGAGATATAAAGCCAGAATTGTGAGATATAAAGCCAGAATTGCGAGATATAAAGTCAGAATTGAGGTATAAAGTCAGAATTGTGAGATATAAAGTCAGAATTGCGAGATATAAAGTCAGAATTGAGGTATAAAGTCAGAATTGTGAGATATAAAGTCAGAATTGCAAGATATAAAGTCAGAATTACGTGATATAAAGTCAGAATTGCGAGTTATAAAGTCAGAATTGTGAGATATAAAGTCAGAATTGCAAGATATAAAGTCAGAATTGCAAGATATAAAGTCAGAATTGCGAGATATAAAGTCAGAATTGCAAGATATAAAGTCAGAATTACGTGATATAAAGTCAGAATTGCGAGTTATAAAGTCAAAATTTTGTGATGTAAAAACAGAATTGCGAGATATAAAGTCAGAATTGCGAGATATAAAGTCAGAATTGCGAGTTATAAAGTCAGAATAACGAATTTTAAAGTCAGAATTGCGAGATATAAAGTCAGAATTGTGTGATATAAAGACAGAATTGCGAGTTATAAAGTCAGAATAACGAATTTTAAAGTCAGAATTGCGAGATATAAAGTCAGAATTGTGTGATATAAAGACAGAATTGCGAGTTATAAAGTCAGAATAACGAATTTTAAAGTCAGAATTGCGAGATATAAAGTCAGAATTGTGTGATATAAAGACAGAATTGCGTGATATAAAGTCAGAATTGTGTCATAAAGTCAAAATTTTGTGATGTAAAAACAGAATTATGAGTTATAAAGTCAGAATTGCGAGATAAAAAGTTGCAGTTATTTAGTTGCAGAAACAAGCAAGAAAAAAATGTCTATTTTAAATTACAATATTTTACTATTTTTGAAAGTATGAAATGTATGAAAGTAATTATTTCATGTTGACTTTAAACATATATTTCTTTTCTATTTTGCAGTTGGTTTCAGTTTTTTTTGAGCTTTATTATTTTTCTGTCTCATATCCCATCCTCCCGTTGTTCACTTATTCTTTTTGCCCTTTATTCGAAATCTATTTTCCACAAGCTTTTATCTCAGACGATTGCCGGTTTGTGTCTTTTCTCAGTTAAATATTAACGGGGCGGATTCTGACCCTCCAAGCTTGAGTTCTGAGAGAGAACTTTTTTTTGCAGTTTTGTTTTTTTATGTCACTTTTTCACACATCGTTCACAGCGCAAATGTAATATCCCGTAGAGATGACAGCGAAGACAGCCGTGAGTGAGTGAACCCAGATGAGGACAAGAAAAGAGTGAGTGCGTTTCAAAGTGAGCGTTTGACTGTCGGTGCATTGTTGGGAGTCAGAGGCAAGGACACATCAGCGTGTGTCCTCCTTTAAAGCCCCGCTCTCATGCTTTTATCAAAAATCTTCCAGAGCTTGAGATACGTGCAATCCGTTCTTGACTGTCATTGCAATTGAAAAAAGCTGATTTTGCTTTAGCAAGAGATTTCCTTCTGACATTTGTGTTCCTGAGTGAATAATGTCTTTCTTTATTCGCTTAAAGTCTGTCTTCTTTCGCTCTAAAGTCCTCGTTGATGTGCAACTCATGCTGACCACCCTTCTGATGAAGAGTGTGTGTTTAAAAGGGATCTATAACGCCCCTTTCACAAGATGTAATGTCAGTCAGTCAGTCTCTGGTGTCTCCAGAATGTGTCTGTGAAGTTTCAGCTCAAAATCCCCCACAGATCATTTATTATAGCTTGTCAAATTTGCCCCTATTTGATTGTGAGCAAAAACACGCCGT